>NW_009941072.1:0-18065 GCF_000696875.1 Nestor notabilis | reverse complement strand
GGAAGCCTGTTCCAGTGTTTTACCACCCTCTCAGTAAAAAGATGCTTCCTAATGTCCAGTCTGAACCATCCGTGGTGCAGCTTTGAATCATATCCACACATCCTGTCACTGAATACTGGGAAGAAGAGATTAGCACCTCCCTCTGCAATTCCCCTCCTCAGGAAACTGTAATTGGGTACAGAGCCCTGATTCCATTATTATTTTCATTGACATTAATGGATTTTGGACTAGGTTTAAGTGGAAATACCAGTGGAATTTATTATGTCTGCAATCGTTGAAAAACATAGATGTGAATAAGCACAGTATCATGGTAGACCTCCTCTACTCCCACCAATGTTACATGCAAGGTTAAGAACCTTAGCTAGGGGGCTTGAGGTGCTGTCAGAAGCACCAGCACCAACTATAATGTGAGTGCCTTAGGGCCACTGCTGACTTCAGTTCAAAAAGCTTTCAATGACAATTAAGTGAGATGAAAGGAAATTTTCACTTATTTCCTTTTTTAAAAGGATCTTTAGTAAACTGGCCTCAAGCCAATTATGTTTGACTCCAAAGTCATGAGTTTAACCACAATGAAAATAATACCAACCCATCATTTAGGAGAACATAATCTCACAGGAAGTTATCTGAGAGCACTCCAAGATGCAATTTAATGTATTTATGCACAGGAAAAGTTGGTAAAGTTTTTAAAAAAAAAAGTGGAATGATCAGAAAAAAGAGAAGATACTAACAAAAAGAAGAGTGAAGGCAGCACAACAGAGGCTGCAGAACAGTTTGATTTTCAGGGGCTGCTTCTGTCTCAGTTTCACTATTCTAGCCATTTTAATAAGTATTGTGAAATACTATTTAAAAAACTATAGGAAGACTCCAGGTATGTTGCAGTTACTTAGTGCCCTGTGGAATTAAGCTATTCGAAACTGTCGTGGTTTAAGCCCAGCCGGCAACTTGGAACCACGCAGCCGCTCGCTCACTCCCCCCCTTTTCCTTCCTCCCCCCGCTCCCGGAGGGATGGGGAGGAGAATCGAAGGAATGTAACTCCCACGAGTTGCGATAACAGCACTCCAGTAACTAAGGTATAATACAAACCACTACTGCTACCAATAATAATGATAAGAGGAATAACAAGGGAAAAGGACACAACCGCTCACCACCCGCCGACCGATACCCAGCCTGACCCGAGCAGCGATCTGGGCCTTCCGGGTAACTCCCCCCAGTTTCTATACTGGGCATGACGTGCTGTGGTATGGAATACCCCTTTGGCCAGTTTGGGTCAGGTGTCCTGTCTCTGCTTCCTCCTGGCTTCCCCTCTTCCCTGGCAGAGCATGAGACTGAGAAAGTCCTTGGTCAGAGTAAACATTACTGAGCAACAACTAAAAACATCGGTGTTACCAGCGTTGTTCCCAGGCTGAAAGTCAAAAACACAGCACTGCACCAGCTACTAAGAAGGAGAAAAAATGACTGCTGTAGCTGAACCCAGGACAGTAACAAACACGAGAATGCTAATGTGGCCAATTGTCCCTTTCATATGACTTTGTTGTAGCAACGCTGATACTTAATTGGATTTTTATGCAATATTGGAGGGGAAAAATATATGTTAAAAATGTAATTTTAAAAATTTCTTCATGCAGAAGATAGTTCCATGAGTTTTAACATAATCTAGGATTGCAGTTATTATGGTTCCATAATTTAGTCTCTATTCATTTTATTCACTGTAATGGGATGTTCTTAAACTTTTCCAATTAGTATCAAAGACACACAGTAGGAAAATTCATTCCACACAGGTAAAAATATTCTCATATAGCAGAGTGATTATTTTTATTACGTTTCTCCTTTTAAGGTGCAATTATGTTTCATATTATTTTGTATCCAGAAAGACATTTAAATGCAAGTACTTACAATTATTCCATCAACCAATGTTACAGTTACCTTGCTCAAAAATCAGGCACTACCAAAGCTAAGGAAAACTGGAGGGAGGAAGGGGGCAGAGAGAGGGCAAAAAACGATGGGCAGAAGGAAATAAAGTTGAAGCAGAAGCCATTTCTGCCATCTTCACTCGCGATGAAGGATTGCTAAGATTATTAAAAAAACTGTCTGAAGCCACTACTATCTAGAATTGCACAAACAGAATCAATCCTTGAATTGAGGAAAATAAAGAATAAAATAAGAAAAGTGACCTGAAGAGGTCTTGAAGAATATGTTACAGTACAGATCATTCCACATGATATATCTTTTCACTGATAACTCCTCAAAAAGCACTTAAATTTTCTTATTTACTTTCAATCTGTATTCTTTCTGTTGTTACAGGGCTGTTTCCTACTGGCACAATTAAGGACCAACATGGTCAGTTGCTTTTAGGAAGAAGTGCCTATTTTGAATCTAAAATTAAAAAGTGAAATTAACTTGCAAAATAGTTAGCATATAATAAAAAGGAATGTCAGACAGACCTGTTCCACTAACCTTTCAGAGTCTCTTTAATTACACTGGAAAATTTTAATATGCTCCATTCGCAGCAGAGGAAAGGAATTTGGGTATCAATTCTCCTGACCTGTATTTGCACTTGGTATGCTTCGCAGAAAGGAGTCAGGGAGGTAGAACTTATAGTAAGGAAGGGTTATCAGGATAGGAATTACTGAATAAAACAGAAGATGTTCAACTTCTCAAAAGTGATGAAGAATTTCTCTGAATTATCCAAGAAATTAGGAAATAGTCATAGTAATCATACCAGCACTTGTAAGACGCCCTAGAGATTTTAGACAGACTAGTAGTTGAAAACAGGATTTAGCAATACAAAAAAAAAAGACAAAGCGGCAAGTTCATGTTTGTAGTGGTTTCTCTTGTTTATATGGCTCAATGACTTCAGCAGCATTATTTTGAGATGTTTTTCCCTTCTGTGCCTGTTACAAAAGTCAGGGTAAGCAGAAAGTAAAAGCAAATTTTCTAGATGTAGCTTTTTTCATCCCTGATCTTAAAGACCACTCATATTGTGAACCTTTTTTCACACTAGTAATGGATTCTGCCTATGGGCAGTCTGACTTACATCAGCTTTGCATAACTAATCCAACCACAGAGCTGGCTTACCATTACCAGAAGGGTACACTTGATCTGGGACACAGAAAATCCTAGAATTCCTGAAACCTAATGCTATATGTAAAAGGAATATAGTGGTTTTTTTTTTCATAAGTAACAAATCACTCGAGGATGGTGGAGGTCAGAAATCTCCTTTTGTTTAAATAAGTGTGACAGTACAGATACTTATACTTCTTTATCTATCACTAAAAGTTCCTTTGCCTCTGAGAAGGTATATAAATAGAACTGATGAAGCGCAACATAACTTGAATAATTGTGCAACTAAGTTGTGACCTAGCAAGGAAAGAGAAGGATTCACTTGATTTTAAGCCTCCCAGGAGTTTTCGTGGTGTCAAATCAACAAATTACTTTTAGTTATCCAGCACTAATGTATACCTACATGGAAATGATACTTAAATTAGTATCTTAGTATTAATGATACAGAAATTAGATTTGAATATCAAGATTCCCTCATACCACTTTGGAAATGTAAAAAGGTTTAAAGATGGCTTAATAGTGCTGTACCTTCATTTTAAACCCCTCTAGCAATGTCAGTAATAGGTAAAATGGCTCCGGTGCAAATGAGTTAGAGCTTTCATTGGGAAGCTGCACTTTGCATCCAGTTCTCTGAGGAGCTGAGCACATCCTGAAAGTAGTAAGGATTGAAGATACCGAACATTTTACAGGATCAGATTCTATCTTAAGTGAAAACTAGTAGGTTTACACAAATTCTGCAGACAATTCAGTAATGTCCAGAGATAATCAGGTATGCAGAGATTAAAATACTAAGAGGTACCTTCAAATTCTGTTCCCTGGGGATGGTGTCTAATATATGTGAAATCCAATCAGTGCCTTTTAGCTTTCTTCCCTGTCACAGAGTTTCAGTTTACTAATTAGAAATGTTCAGCTGCAATTCCTTTACATCACTTTCTCACAGGGTAGAATTCAGCACCCTCTGAGAATTTAAAAAGGTTACACCACCATTTGTCAAGGTCACAGCAAGAAAGGTTTTTCATTAATTTTAGATTGGCAAAGAATAAGAAATACTGTAATTGCTGCGTTTAAGCCATTCACTTCACCAGATCTCTTTCTACTTCACAGACAGCCAATTAGGGACTTTATTTAAAATGTATGAATTGCATGACTGTCATTAAAGCTATGATTCTGAAGAGTTCATTTGCTTTTTTTAATGGAAGTATTACAAAAATGCAATAATTTTTCAGGACAATGACCCAATCATTCAACATTTAGTAAATAAAAATGTCTCTTTTGAAGATTTGATCACAGGTAGAGTATCCATTAAATCAGTGCTGGGAAGGCCTAGTTCTACAAGGCACTGACTGGCCACCATGCCAATGCTGACCATCTGCCTCCTCAGTTTGACAGAAAGGCCTGGAAAATTCCCCAGAATGTTGTGCTTCTGTGGTAGGAAAAAGCCAAGAACACAACAAAATGCTCTTTGTGACACCTATAAAGAGCCATCTCCAAGGCCAGTTGCTGGTTAGTGTAGCAAAGCTGTAACTCAGTTTCATCCAAATGAGAGCCAGATCAGTAAGTAGACCCCCAGGCTCTCCCAAGCCCAGCTTCAGCACTCTCCAGCATCCTGTGAGCTTTTAGAATTAATGTTCTCATGACAAACAGCTACAGTTTACATGTTATTTCTTTTTGACATTTATGGGAAATTAGATGCATTGTTTTGGATGGATTTATTTTATTCCTTTTTTTTTTTTTCTTTTTGAGACTTAACTCCAAAGAATACATCTCTATTTCAAAGCAACATATTTACTGCAAAGTGTTAGAATCTGGGTGGCCTAAGCTTTCATTTTTGCATCATCTTTTTGATGGTTTTGCTTCATCAGTAAGTACAACTCTCAGGTGGAACTGCTCCTGCAGACCATAAGAGTACAGAAGTTTATCTTCGTGAAGATTGTATGACTTTGCTTTGGTGACACTATTTCCTGTCCTGATTTTGCCAAGAGAAATTTGCTTTTTCATGTGATAATGTGCTGGCCCAAAAGCTTTTCTTAGGACAGAAAAAAAAGTCTTCCATCATTATATTTTCTTATTGAAAATATTTTGCTTGACATACCTTGTCAGACTCAATTCTAATGGGGCTTTAGCTTTCCTGACCTGATCCCTAGCTTCCTGGACAACGTTCCTGTATTCTTCTCAGGCTGCCTGTCCTCAATTCCACCTTTTATAAGCTTCCTTTTTCCTTCTGAATTTTCTCAGCAGCTCCTTATCCACCCAAGGAGGTCTCCTGACCTTCTCAACCCATTTCCTTCTTGTTGGGATGCAACAGTCCTGAGCTTGGAGCACTCAGGAGCACGTGATCCTGGAATATCAGGCAGCATTCTTGACCCCGCCCTTCCCCCTACGGCTTTATCCCATGGAACCTTACTAAGCAGGTTCCTGAAGTGGCCAAAGTCTGCTCTCCCGAAGCCCAGGGCAGTGAACTTGCTGCATGCCCTTCTCACTGCCCTGAGGATCTTGAACTCTTTCATCTTGTGACCACCAAGGACTTGTGCAGGTCTGTCACAAAGAAGACTCAAACAGCTTAAGTTGCTTTGAAGATGACAGATTACCCTTGGTTTTAGTTGAAGACTATAGTTTTTGGACCTAAGTGTGGTTGGCTGTGATCATTTATGGTAGATTCAATTAATCAAAGGTAGCTGCTGTGAATCTCCATGTACTACTGCAATAAGAAACTTTACCACGCTTCTTTTATGTTTCCTTTAACAGAAATGTTTCTCAGGTAACAGACCAATATATTGAACATGGTTTACATCTAGCAGAAGTCCTTTTCATTTGTGCCCCATTCTCTCAGTTTTCTCTGAGCTATGCAGCCATCCATGATCAGTGTGGAAATGTTTCACTCTTTCTTTAAGCCAAAGCAAGTACCCTTACAAAAAAATCTAAAAATCAGTAACAAAAACAAGCAGCCCTGTAAGGAATCAAGACTGAAGCAATTTCTGAGTAATCCTGTTCCTTAAGACTCCTAAATGACACATACCTTCACAGGTTCCCTCTATTGTTAAACTAACAGACACACTGTGGGTCAATACTGTGAGTCAAATAATACTGCTTTAGCTTGGCAAAGGTACCTCTTCATTGCACCTTCAAAAGAATTGAGCAGAAAGAGGCAACTGTTTTGCCCATTGGTCAAATCAAAGTATTTGATGGAAGTTCTTATTTTCTACTACACATTTTCAGAAACAAAGCTGACAAAGAAAGTTGACTAAAACTAGGGGGGTGGGAGAGGGAATCTTGGAGAAGTATATTTCTGTTCTAAGCTGATTTGCTGTGAATCATGAATAAAACTACTTGAGTAAATGGCATCATTTAGTTAAAAATGAGGTCAGTGTAAATAAAGTCAAGTCCTAATGATACTGGTTTGCAGCAGAATCAGGCCTCAGTTATTTCAGTACGCTACTGATAATACATCTTCAAAGCACAAATAGGTCCAGTGATCTGAATAATAATCTCTTCTCATCTATAAGAATGCAGATGCTGTTTCTGCTTGCTATCAAGACATGAAGGAAACAAGTGTTTTACTTTAGTGGTTGTTGCGTATGAAAAATTACATACTGAAATTCCGAGTCTTCCAGGTTGAAGATGCTATCTGCTCTACTATCAGAATTAAAGTTTTTTACGAATATGGATGGCTCTGCGTGTAGCTAACAAATTCTTATGTGACCAACAAGTATTAAAGGTTATTCCCTCTCATGTAAAAATATTTCTATGGAAGTTTCCAAACTCTCTCTCTCTCTATGAGGAAGTATTAAGTAAAAAGTAAAATACCTAATTTACTTGGGAGGATTTTAGTTTTGACAGCTGCCTCTGCTGATTTTTTCTTTGCCATTGGTTACATGTTTCAACACTATGTTATACGGAATATATATATATAAATAAAACACAACAAAAACCAACCAACCAAACAAACAAAAAGCAACCAACCAATCAATCAATCAAATAAATAAAATACCCCAAAACCCCCACTTTAGTTTTTCAAGATACATTCAATTCTTATGCTGAATGTGTAAAAAGCATATGTCTCAACTTGTTTGCATACCCTTCAGACTGCTTATTGCTCAGGTAGAACAAGGGAAATATAACAGTGTGGGTGACAGTATTCCCTAAATCCATACACATTACTTTTATCTATTGTTAGCTTATTAGTAGCACTGTGAATTTTTTAATAACCCATTTTTCCTTATGAACTTGTTATGGAATTTGATTCATTCTATTAAAGCACTGAGATATTCAGCTGAGAATTCTTAAATGCTCTTAAGACTGTGGTTGTTTCACATGACAATTCAAGTTTTTAGGGCCTAAACATTTGGCTAACATTTCCCATGGGCTCATTTTGAAAGACTTTTCAATATGTTTTATGCTTGTTGGGATTCTGTGGAACCTTAAAAATGAGATTTCTAAATGTATGCCATACTGAAAGATTTTTATGATGTCAATACACTGGAACACATTGTCATAAAAAGGTTGTCAGGTTTTGGGTTGGGTTTTTTTTTTCTGTGAAGAAAAAAAGGGAAACTTGTACTTAGAATACCTCTTTCTTTTCTTTATATAGGAACAAACAAAGAAAATACTCAAATGCTTCAGTCTAAGCAAGAAGAGCAGATAGTCCTAAAAATGTGGATCATATTTTTCTCACTAACAGCAGCATCATTTTTTCTATCTTATATGTGATTTATGATCATTTCTGCTTATGCCCAGGAGGGATATGCTATTTAAAAAGGTAGCATGTGATTCCATGACAACTGGCAGGTGCCTTATAAAGCCTTTCTTTGTTGAAAATGTGCAGGTGAATCATTACACTAGAACAGCAGAAATGGAGCTCTGGTGGATATTACTCAGTGCATGAGGAACCTGCAAATTAAAGTAAAACATTATTTTTATACCTGCCTGTAGGATCCACAAAGACCAATTGCAACAGCTGCAATGGAAAGTCAAATAAAACACACTGCCCCACATGCTGCTGTATAAATATAATAAGTGCAATTTCTTAGCCAAACTGCTTTCTTCTTTTAGATGTTGCTGACTACAGCAGAATCATGAGCCTCTGTACTGTCCTTTTCCCTTTGCTGACAAATCAGGGAAGTTTCTTGAAAAATACAAGAAAACTAACTTACAGGCACTTTTCTTTTTTACCTCTTAGCTATTTCACTTGTTTTAAACTGCCTTGCTTAGTAAACAGTAAACAATCACTTAGTATTGTTAGAGATAGGAATTTTTGTGCTATCTAATTTTCCAGTTAGCAGGAAGAACTCAGACAGCCTCTCGTATTTATCTGACTCCTGGGATCACTGGTGCAAATTAGTTTCCTTGTTGCCTTTACCCTCTCAGGAATACAAAAACCAGTAGTAACATCTTAAATCAATATCTCTCTCAGCTTCTGAAGCACAGAATCTGTTTCCACCTGGACAGCTAAAAAAGGAACCCATGACAAGACTGGATTCTACATATGCAGAAATCCTCATTACTATTGACCCTAATGACAATCTATGACCTTTTGCAACCTGGAGGATCAGATGTGAATATATCACCATCTTCATCATGTGTAAGAATTTAGAGTTTGATCTGGTGCTCCCAGAAGTCAATGGACGAATTCTCATTGTCTTCAGCTTTAGATGACATCAGGAGCTCATTGTCCAACTCTGCAAGCTAAAATATAGTTAAGCACTCTGGAGGTGACTCTTGCTCCCCAGGAAGGTTGGTTGAGCTTGCAAAGTGTGAGAGAAAAGACAGGTTTGCAAGATAGTGCAAATGATATAAAAATAAAGAAATAACTTCTTTTAATCTCACAGTTCCATTTTGCAGCACAAAAGAAATTTTATTTTTCTTACTGAAATGTTGATGTGTTCTTGAAAAGGCTTTACCTATCTGAAGTTGCACATATCCCATGATTTTAAGTGAGCAGTTCAAAACTTACCCAGCAAAAATCAGAAGGATGGAAGAGCTAGTTCTGTTCCGTATATTGATAAGGGCTGTCATAAATGGGAGCAGATTCTCAGCTCCTGCTCATGTCTGATAAGGATACCCTCAACACTTGCTAGCAATAACTTGATTTTTAATAAGCTGTATTAACACTGATTCCATGTTTGTTTACTTTGTGACTCTGCAAAGATGCCACTACCTTCGGAAACTGGGATGATTTCTGTATAGTGTTTTCAGATCTTTCTGTTAGTGACTTACGTATATCCTGCAGAGAAACACTCATCTGGCACAAAATAGCTGAAGTCATTACTGGATATAAGTGTCTCTGTGCAAGAAACTACATAGGTTAATCATGGGCAGAGACGCCCCCCACTTTGAATGAGAAATCCGTAAGAGCTCCTCTTACATGAGTAGAAAAAAACATCAGAGGTCAGCACTTCAGTTTGTCTCTCATGAGACACCCAGAAACATATTGCCTCTTTGTAACAGCAAGAAGCCTTTGATTTAATTCACATTGAGAGGGGAGGGTCTCAACTTCAGCACCACTTTGTAAGCACTGTCTTTTTACTTTGTTTTCCAGGGAAAACCTCTGTGATCCTATCCCAATTCTTTTTGTCTTCCTTGCCTCTCAGCTTATCACCCCAACAAACACCAGCCAGTGGCACCCAAACTAGTGAAAGTTGTTCAGTTCCTAAAGCAATCTGCTGCTTACAAGTGTCAAGAAAAAAAGAGGCAGACGAGGATCTATGTTTAGGTCCTCCACTGATGAGAAGGCTGGAGTGGAGGTTTAACCTTGATTGGATATCAGAGGATCCACGTGGAGCGAGCCATTACTAATATTGTCAAGAAGTGAAAAGCTAGACTCGTAGATCTCGCCTGCTTAGACATCAAAGTCAACCAACCTCAAAACAAATCTGTGGGGAACCAGGCGTCCTTAGTTCTCATATTGATCATACTACTTCTTCTGAAAGTTTCTCATCCGAGCTCTGTCAAGGCCTCACCTTGAAGAGGGAACATGATGTACAAACAAGGCAAAAGACTGTGCTTTCTTTCTTATTCTTAAAGTTAATACCAGGTGAATAATTAATAAAAAATTATATATTTGGTAAATAAACTTATTTTCTGCAGATAACTTCTCCCTCCTCTCCAAAAAATTACATTTCCAAAAATACTCATTTTTCCAGTATAGACACAAAAGCTCTGGCAAATCATTGTCCTGTGGCTGCTGCTTATGAATCAGAATTAAAGCTTTTCAATTAGAAACAAGTTATCAATTTGTTCTTTACACAAATAGGAAGTGAATATAATATGAGCATGGACCCAGCCAAAACAAATTTTGGAATTCAAATGAATCTTCTAGGCAATTTCTAGGCAATATATGTTCAAAACGCCTAAGAAAATGCCTAGATGATATGTCCCTTACTCTTCAAGCAGTAGTCTGTCTCAGAAGGCATCTCCTAGTTAAGATATTTATTTTGTCTGTGGAATTCCTATGGCTATCACTGGGAAGTATTTTCAGAGAACAAAGCTGTACCTGAATGAAGGACAAAAGCCAATTAAGGGAATTACCATGTGAAATGTGAACCTCTTTTGCTCAAATTCTACCTAAATTTTTAATCCTTAATACAAATCTCAGAGTTGTTTATAGCATGGAAAAAATAAATATAAACTATATTGTAAACTTTTTTTGTATTAGGAAAACTTTATACATGTTACATTTTATGAATGATCTAGAAGTAATTTTTACATTCTTTTGAAACACGGACTTCAGTAAAAGGTTAAATAAAACTATCTGCAGTAAAAATTATTTTCATTTCAACTAGTCAAATGAAAGTAAGTAGGGGAAATTACTAAGAAGTCAGAAGATGAGAAGAAAAGACTATGTGAAGAAGTAATCCAACCTTTGCTTCATTCTTTCTCAAATAATTTATGTGTTAAATTGAAGAAGTTCATTATTTAATTTACTTTCATATTTTTATTGTGATCTACCAAATTTTGATAGGCAATATTTAATTTTACAACTTTGGTGGTGAACTATGTGTTTGATTTTTTAATTCAGTTTTCAAACCATGCTTCCAAGTAATTGTAGAAGCATTACTTCTGCATTAGCTTTAGAAACATTACTACTACACACATCCAACACTTTTTATTTGCATTTTTCTTATTTCCTGTATACCAATACCACTTTCTCTATATCACTTTCTGAAGAAGATTTAATTATTCCCTCCTGTTTGGCAATTCATATTCCTCTTCCTTCCCCTTCCTTTGAAAAGATGTAATTTTGTCCTTACAATGTTAAGTATTTTTATTTTCTTTTTGATTAAAATTCTCCCTATTACTTGGAGTCCAACTTGCTTACATTTTCTGTCATTTTCTTAGAATCTTCTGGTTTCCTCAGCATCCTCCTCCTCTCTTTACCGGTCTTCCTTACTGGGGTGGGGAGTGACTTATCCAAAGGTTTATAGTCTATGTTAAAGACAAGTTTCTTTGCTAATTCATCAGGGACGAGTGTTCATGTTAACACCTGCCAGTAGGGAGGCACTGGCAATCGCAGCCCTGAGGAGCTGAAGCCACAGTGGAGTATGTCGGGACACAGAACCTACTGAAGGCTTCTCTGTTTTAGGAGACAGCAGTTCCAGCCAGAACTACTTTGGCCAACAAAGTTGTGTTTAGGTGCTGGACAGGCAGTGACTCAACATTTTTGGAGGACACTGACTTTTTTCGCATGGAGTACTGGGCAGGTGCTTTTGGCTCGAAGTCCCAGACAAAAGGACAAAGATTTATGGAAGCACAGGGCTCTGCTTTTATCCTTTTGTACTTCTATGAGGCAGCTAATTTGGTATTTACAAGATGGTAATTATATTATTTTAACATTAATGGCCCATTTTAAAAGCATGTAGATGTTTGATTAAATATAAACTGCTATATTAAATCTCTATTTTACTGTAATTTAGCTAAATGCCTAATTAAATAACAAGAGAATATTTATTTGATTTATTATGGTTTAACAAATATGTGAGCATTATGTATTAATACTTTAAAATGCACTATTGATGTTGTACCTCATTAGCTAAAGAGTCCCTCTGCTAAAACAACATTAAAAGTACTTACATTGTCAACAGTCCTGGTTCCTAATTTATATTACCTCAGTAGTGGTTTATTTTACCATGTTTACAGATCCCCAGACATCTACTTAAAACCCAAACAGAATATAACATTCAGTTTCCAGCTGTCTAACTTTGTGGAAATAAAATGCACAATCATCCACTTTATGTTTTTTGAAGATACAGTCCAAGATACAAAAGCTCACCTTGAAGTTATCTGAGAATCTCCCATGAGAATACCTATGAAATTCCAGCATCTAATTGAAGTCTAATAAAAAGTCTTCTTTATGATACACATTTTGCTAAAATAAACACAGCCTTGATCATACAGGTGCTGTAGCTAATGATATTTTTCAATTAAAAGTATCTTTAAAAGACCTTTTTGGTTCCATAATATTACTGTGAAGAAAAGGGGAAAGTTCTTGTTGCTTTAATTTTTAAATAACATTCTCGGCATGAGTTTGGCAGTTGCTGCAACTATGTATTCTATCGGTCATGCTGATCTCTTTGGAATAAATGAGTCATGGATATGATATGTCCCTGCCTCTCTACATCATCACTCTTTGAAGTAATACTTGAGGTTTCTAAAACAAGATCTTGTCTTAATTCTGTAGCCAATATATGTTAATAAATCTGGATTGTTTGTTGGGGTTTTTTTGGTTTTTTTGGGTTTTTTTTGAAGATGCGGTAAAAAGAGAAGGAGATAGTTATAAATGTGAAATATAAAGCATTTGAGTATCTTTTGCCTTCCCTTTATGTATAGTATAATATATTTTTATATATGGGGTGTCATGGTTTAGTGCGAGGTGTGCCTGCCTATGGCAGGGGATTGGAACTAGATGATCTTAAGGTCCTTTCCAACCCTAACTATTTTATGATTCTATAGGGTGGTTTTATGAGGAAGGAATTCTTTTCTGCCCCCGTGACAGCTCTCCAAAATGATGTTTTGCTGTTCTTGCACACCCAATTTTAATATGAGGACATCATTTTGCAGAATTTCTTTTTCAGTCATAGAAAAGCAGAGAGGCTCTTTCTCAGATAGTGGTGGTTTCAAACCAAGCTATATGTATGCAACTTCTTGACCTTCTCTGATTTACAGCTTCCTGAAGAGCTGTGGTACTAGCTAGGCCCTTGCATCTTCTTGTGTCAACCATACTTTTACTCCTGACATTTAGTTCACAATCAGGATATTTACTCCTCAGTTGTTGATAATATTTATATCTGGCAAAGTGTTCAGCTCATGCTTTGTACCATATGTACCTCAGATCTTTTGCTTCTATAAGTATTCAGGTTTTATATCCACGAAGATTCTATTGAGAACATCGTCGCTCTAAGGCATTTGTGTGTTATTTGCATTTAAAGAAATCCTACCTCTCCTTATATTTTTAAGCTTAATAAGTCCTAATACCACAAGGGAAAATTCTTCTTCCCTCTTCTTTTTCACGTTCCTTTTCTTCTCTAGCAGTATGCTGAAGCAGTTAATTCTTCCACTTTTGTCACTTGTGGTCTTAATTTCTTAGTATCAAAATTTCCTTCCATTCTATCTTGTCTACCTCAACAGCTAAACTAAACATTGCTGTCATTCCTTCTTATTTCAGTGCTGTTAAATTATCAGTTTAGCGTTGCACACAAGGCAGATATTGCAGACCTTTCCAACTACCTCTAATGCTGTGCTTACGAAGCATCATATTTCAGATAACATAGTGTTGTTATCTGAACATACCTCAATACCAGGTAACTGGCCTGACACCTCTCTTTTACCTCCATTCTTTGGAGGAATCAATTATCCAGTTAATTGCACTTTCTGTCTTGTCACAGGTTTTCAATATTCTTTCCCTGGAGGATGTAGCTGTTGTATGGAGCAATCCTGTGTTCTGTTTTATCTTCCATAAAAAAGATCCCCAAACCAAAACAACCCTGAAAGTTTAATCTGTTCATGAGCAAAGGTACCTTGCATGTTGAGTGGCTAAGTTAACAATATAATAGGTTTTGTGTTGTCAAAAGACTCTCATTGTTGTAGGTCACAATTTCTGACATGAACAACCTACTAGCCCCTCCCTAGGAAAGTTATGAGAAAAGAGTGGGGTTGACCAAGCTTAAGATTTTATTTTTTTTCCAATCATAAAGACCATTAAAGAAGTCAAAAATCCTTTCATGGGGAGGGAGGTTCCTACACTAATTGCATAAGCTGCTTTTCTTGCTGGATGACAGAACCTCAGCAACTACCAGGACCCCATACTGACCAAGTAGCAGAAGTAACTACAGGATGGCTCTGTGTCTACTCCAATTCACAGAGGTAAGGATTTTTCTTTCTGTGCCCTCTTGAATCCTCCTATATAATCTTAGCTTTATACTTGACATTTGGCCTTCATATCCATGTTTACCCAACACTATACTAAAAATAAAACTTAATTTGGATAATTTATTTACTCAGTATCTGCTCATTTTTCTTGTCTAAGAAAGAAAACAGCCAGTTACTAAGTCCAAGGCTAGCCAGCTGCTCAAAATTACTTCTTATCAGAGGAATGCCTACACATTAAGCCATATAGCCATATGTTCAATGAGCATTAGTTCTTATTTGCCTGGTCAAATCAAACAGGGACAGATCCAGAGGGATCTGCTGCCCCTAGGCAAACTGCCCAGTCCAACCAGCCTGTCACTGACCTTGCCAGCTTGATGTTACCTGTGCAAACAATTTTACTGCCCCTGGAATTTGGCCGCCCCAGGCAACACCTGTTCTTGCTCTTGCAAGTGTGCTTGCTCTGAGTCCAGAAGTAATATGGAAATACTGGAAAAATCTCTGTTTGGGGAAAAAAGCATTTTCTTAGGGCTCATTAACTGTTCTGCATATGGGAAATACAACAAAGACGACTAGTAGGCAATCAGTGTGTAACTTGCTTGTTCCAATAAAAGTTTCCAGGTAAAATTATATACCACCAGTATCTCAGAAGTCAATGAAGATGTGCTAACATCTTCACTAATTCTTCTGTGGAAAGGATAAAAACATATCACGCTGTGAAACCAAAGGAGCGCAAAGAACATTAGTGTTTATCTAAGCACAGCAATCTAAGTGGGCTAATTAGTCTTGTTTTAAGAAGCAAAACACACCAACAGCCACAACAATGGTGGGAATTAACTTTTATAATGTTAAGTTACAGAGGGACTTTCTGCACAGTCCATAATATATTTAATTAGTTCTTGTTTTCCTTCACTTACATAAACTAGTTGCATCATCAGTCTGTTGCCATTTAAATTACATTTCTTACCCATTTAAAGTTCTTTTAGTGCTTCAGTTGACAGCAGTTAGTGCTACTTGCCAGACTTCTGTGTCCAACCTAATTAGATGCTGTTGTCCTACAAATTATTTTTAGATATGTTTCAAACTCTCTAATTATGTTCAGTGCAAGAAATTGCAAAGAAAACAATTGTTGCTTTAGTGTCTAGAATACTGTCCATAGATAACAATCTACAGTGAGGGTATTGAACTACAGATACAAAAAGGTGACTACACAATAAATTCTCCTAAGCTGTAGATGCTGAAATGGAGCAACAGAACCTTTTTTCTTTAAAATGTGTTATTATTGTTTAGCAAGGTACGGAATCCAAACAGATGTGTGGTAAGTCTGAAGGTGACTATCTAAAAGGCTGTCTAAATATGCCTGGTCATTTTCTTTTGTGAACCTAGTTATACTTACTCTCAAGAGAAATGCCAAATCAGACAACTGTTCCATAAAAGCTTATAAAGCTAATGGTGGTCTTACCTCCCACTGCCTCTCCTCTATCTTCTTTGGAAAGAAACAACTTCATGTTAAAATCAAAACTGCTGAAAAATAAGCTCTTACTTTAGACTGGATGAAAAATCTGAGAGACATGCTTCCCATTCAATCCTTCCAATTCACAAGTTCAAAATATGTCACAAATCCACTTTGGTTTCAGGGATGCTGGCAGAACAGAGGTAATACTTTTCCAAACATGCTGATTACCCTGCTCCTCAGTGGCTTAGCTACCAGGCTTTTATGGAGCTGGGCACCCTATGGTGTCGAGGGCTTTGGCCTTCTGGATCCCATAACATCTCCTCTTCTTGGCTTGGTCCAGTGCTTTTCCTTACTGTTGCTAAGAAATCTTGCCACATCCTCTCTTGATCTAATCACATCAGCTCCTAAATATAAATATGTAGTGACAGGACAAGGGGCAATGATTTTAAAACTGAAAGGGGGTGGATTTAAATTCAACATAAAGAAGAAATATTTATGATCAAGATGATGAGGCACTGGAACAGGTTGGCCAGAGAAGCTGTGAATGCTCCACTATTGGAATGTTCATAGTCAGGTTGGACAGACTTTTGAGCAACCTGATCTAGTGAAAAATGTTCCTACCCATGCCAAGAGGGTTGGACTAGATGATCTTTAAGGTCAATCAACCCAAACCTCTTTATGATTCTGTCAAATTCAAGCCTCCTCTTGTTTCTCCATTCATGAAAATGTCACCCATAAACCAGTCAGTATCTCTGGTCTCGTTTCCCAGTATGTCTCCCAGACTTTTCTGTCCATTCTACTAGTAAACGGCTGCATTTTCATCCCACCTCCCATGCTGCCTATCATGAATGGCCAATAACAGTATTTCAGATACTTCAGATGTCCTCACTCTGTGACAATGAAGATGCCACCAGCTATTTTAGTGCTTTTTAGTCTCTGTGGGTGGGATTCATCTCATGTCTGTGTCTAAAGGGTAACTGTCTAGATTCAAACTAGTCATCTTTTTATAGGCAGCCAAAGGAAACAAGAACTTTTAGGGTAGCCTTTATCTGACCTATTTTAAGTTTTTATTCCTGGATGAAGTGTGCCATGCCTTAGAAGTGTCTATTTTTTGCTCAGATAAATCCTGCCTTCTGCATCTAATCAAGCTTTTACTGCCAGAAGTGACCTTGTTTTTCTTATGTTTCTAACCTTTATTTCCAAAGTAACAAGACTAGGAGTCCTGGAACAGATTGTTCAAATTTGTTCAAAGTAAATCTATGCAAAAGATCTTCAAAACTAGACCTAGGTCTAGCAGGTTAAGCTTTTCATCCTGTGAGAGCTTCTGAGGTTTTGAAAATTTTATCTCTAACTAAACAGGGCAAAAAGTTGAAATGTTGACATTTTACATGACTCAATTATATTAAAAGAACAATAAAGCTCAGCTACAGAAAAGTCTGCCTTAATATATCTGAAAAATTCTATTTCTTTTTCCCTTTGCTAAAAAAACCCTTCACATCTCAAGGAAAGCATTAGATAAAATTTGGAAATGCACTGAAATTTTTATTTTAAAAGTTGAAAGGGCATGTTTCAGCCATGTCAGTACCACATGAGAAGGTTTCAAAGCCCTGTCCTTTCTCCTAGAGAGTTTTGCTTTTGGCAGATAATTATTTCCTGACCTCGTAGTCCCATCTAAGGATTCCTAAGTGATTGCAGATTAAGCAAATTCACATTAAAAAAAAACCCTCTTCAGCTAAATCAAGGTGGGTCAGGCCCACATTTCATATTAGTGCTAGCATATATAAATTTATTTCATATTCATTTTCAATTACTGTAGTAAAACTGAGTACCTCAGCTCAGTTAACAGTTATCACAGATGTTTCCAGATTGAGGTGTTATGAGATTGGCTCAAAGCCAGAACTCACTCCAAAGGCATGCTGGAGTAAAACCATCTGTCTTTCAAAGGCCAACACCTGTTTGAGGCAGCTTTTCAAACTTAGCATGACTGTCTAAATAAACATGTCACTCAGAAGTGCATAATAGTACAAGAACACTGTACAGGACAAACACTGCCTTGCAGTGTCATGGTGGCTGGGCAACCACAGTCCCCGCACATACTTGAGTGTGTCATAGTGTGTCTAGGAGAAACCGGTGTCATAGGTAATGTGATCAAGTTCATAGAATCATACAATCATAGAATAATTAGGGTTGG
>NW_009941071.1:0-16963 GCF_000696875.1 Nestor notabilis | reverse complement strand
TATTTTTTATTCCTTCATATGGCAGCAAAGTTGTTTTCCTTAATGAAATGAAACAGAAGTTTTAAACCCCTAAATTACAGGAACGTGGTTTGTGGGAAATGGTAAATAGCAGCCATAAATCATTTCCTTCACAAGAAAGGAGTATGTTCTTCCACATTTTTGAAGATATGTCATTAACTAGATTGGGCTATCCTAGAAAGATAATTTCTAGTTTATTTAAATTGGTTACTTTATTTGATAGTGAGAAAAAGGAGAAGCATTTGGTTGATAATTTGGATTATTAATTACTGGTTCATTTAATTAGTGTATTTTTTGCAACTGATAGAGGGCTAGACAGCCCAAATGCTACAGTGAACATGGCCAGACCCTAAATGGTCAGGAAATGCAACTTTCTACTTTGATAGGAAGTCTTAAGGAAAATACAATCATAGTTTTCATTAATCAGATTGATTATGTTAAGCGCAATAGTTATACTGGAAATGTAACATACATTAAGTAAAAATACAAGAAGAAGAAGATTGTTAAGAAATAACAAGGAACTTTTATATCTGTACTGACTTCATCTTTTAAAGAATAGCCTCAAACCAGTGATGGCATATCTTATTTAATAAAACATTTTGGATTACTCTCCACCCAGCAACAGAATTTTTTCTTGGGTGATAAAATTTCCAGTAAAACACTTACTGTCTTACCTGCTACTACTTACCTGTCCTACTATGAAGTTTGCTTCTGCAAGATGCATTGACCACACTGTCTCAGCTGCTGCTGATTGTTTTTACCTTGATGTTTGCAGCAGCTGTGCAACCCTTCAGGACATGAAGAATGTTATAGGGACCAGTGTAGTGGTACTTCATTCTAATGAAGTGCAATGCAGTGGCAATCTCAAAATATATTAATATTTTAAAATACACTAATTACCCTTCTAGTGGTAATGAACTAATAACTACTGCAAAGACATTCCATGAGGAAAAAAAGAGATCCTATAGTGGTTTCTAATGCCACTGAAACAAAGAAAGGTTTTCAGAAAGAAGTTAATTACTGAAGTTACAATGAAGGATAATATCCCACTGGCCAAACTAAAGGAACGGACATGTATCTTTAGACCTTGTTACTCTCAGGGAGCTTACTGTTCACTTGCATTCTATCTGATAAAAGAAAGACAACAATGAAAAATAACAGTGAAATATTTAGAGTCACTATATTAGTAATGCATGCAACTTCCAGAATACTATAGATAAGGGCTAGAAACATGCAACAAGAATAAAGATAAGGAGGAAAGAAAAACAAGTGTGACTCAAGAAATAAATGATGTCTATTCCTTACCACCTCAATACATTTCTGCAAAAAATGTGTAAGATGAGAGTCCTCTGGACAAATGCTACATTTAAAATACAAATTTTCAAATGGAACTACCTGAACTACAATGCATAAGAATAATAAAAATAATAATGATGTAATATTCAAGGAGAATATAATAATTGAATCTGAACTCATCCACTTGCAAACAAAATGCATAAGTAAGTACATAGGAATAAAACCAGAAAGGCTGAGACACAAAGAATTTCAATTAGTAAGGAACACAAAAGGCAACAAGAAAGGGTTCTATAAATACACTATAAATAAGAGGAAAACAAAGGGAAGAATAATTCCATTACCAAATTGAAAGAGAGCAAATAATAGATGACACTGAAAAAGCTGAAATATTCAGTGCCTTCCAGTTTCTTTGCTCATTACCAAAACATTAAATTGTGACTAGCTACTTGAGTTTATCCAGAAGATAGGAACACAGTCCAAATAAGAAGAAAAATAATGCAGTTAAAACAGTCTGAATTGTTAGGGCCTTATGAAATTCACATTTGAATGCTTTTCTGAAGCAATCTCTAAGTCTTTAC
This sequence comes from Nestor notabilis, assembly GCF_000696875.1. Lineage (NCBI taxonomy): Eukaryota > Metazoa > Chordata > Aves > Psittaciformes > Psittacidae > Nestor > Nestor notabilis. The sequence continues at coordinate 15,071 of NW_009941071.1, read as the reverse complement.
TGTCATCCCCGAGGACCAAAGGAAGGCAAATGTAGTAACTATCTTTAGTAGAAAGGAAAAGGAGAGTGAAAACCTCAGAAATTATCTTCCTTTTCATCTCTAGAAAAAGCCTGTAAAAGAGTTCTTTCCTTGACAGAATATAGTAAGTATATTTACTTGGATATTTGGATTTTGCCGCATATTTGGTATTATTCAAATGGCTTGTCTCCTAAGTAAGCTAAGTAAATACTGGTCTACACGTAAGTTACATCAATGGTATTTTTACGACAAATTGTCTGGTTCATGTACAACAAATTGGAATAGTAGCTCTCAAAAAGAATTAACAATATGCCTCTGTCAAAACAGAAAGGAGTCCTTTTCAGATAGGGTTTATTGAAGGCCAAGTTCCACTTAACAGTTTCAGCAGTTTGGATGACAGAGTGACATTTTTGTAGGAAACTGCGAAGAACAAGGTTTGCCAGCTCTTTGGAGAATATGATTATAAATCAAAATGATCTTGGCTAATTGGAGAGAAAGCAAGAAATTGACAAGAGCAAATTAAATGAAAGGATGAGCAAAGATCTACAGTTCAAAGAGAGTATTTAAACGCACTTGTACAAAATGAGACCTGTACAGGAGTACAGAAAAGAATCTAAGGGTTATAATGTTTTTGAAATTAAATATGAGTCAGCTACATGCTTCTATTACAAAAACATTACATCAGGCAGTGCAGATCAGAGCTTCAGCAACAGAAATATCCTGTGTAGGACATAGAAAATACTTATTCTTTTCTATCAGTTCCAAAGAAACTGGAGATAAGTTGATATAGATTAATTTTCAGGAAAAAATAAAACCCCCTTTTTAATTGTTTAGATGACAAAACACTAGAACGGCCTAACTCAAACTGCTATGAAACCTCCCTCATTTTTGCTATTTAATTTCATTTTAATTTGAAGAAAGAAGAAAATAATAGGTTTATTCTGCTGTTTGGTTGCACATGTTGTATCTATTGCTTTTAAACAATTAGTTTCTCATGGAAGTAGAAGCATAAACTTTCAACGGATACCAAAATACATGAGTATTATAATGTATCATTATTTACTGTGAGCTTAACTGAAATGCTTTTCAGGAATATCTTGTTCTTTAGGTTACTCAGGCCTTCTAGATAAGTATATAGCCTTCATTTGCCACAAAGCTTTCTTACTGTTCCTATGCCACTTGATAGTTTTGATTATTTTAGAATTGTGCTTAAGAAACACATATTAAAAAAATATATATATCCTTATATAAACCCATATAACATTCTCTATGCAGTTCTTTGCATTTCTATGGCTTCACAAAAGTGAAAATTTTATCAGCATTTTTAATGAAGTTTACTGCCTAAATGAAGATACCAAAATGTAATAAAAAAATATTTTGTCAGCTTAATACAGTAGCTGTATAAAGCTTTCAATGGTATTCAATAACAGAGCTTTATAATACTCCTAGATGTCCACCTTAGATCCAATTCCTCAGAGTTCTGTATAACAATATTAAATTAAGAATGATGAAATGCTGTACCAATATACCTTGCATGTCAGAAGTAAGTATCTATATTACTCTTTCAAAGATTTAATCAGAAATTCAGCCATATAGATAATGGCTGCTAGTAAAAGGAGGTTGACTTTTTTCCCCCAATTCTTCTGATTTCTGGAAGTTAGTGAATGCTTGCAATATTGGAGTGCTCTGCTAGAAGAGATTCTCAACTAGCACTTAACTACAGTGCAAATTACAGAACAAGCAATTGTTATTCAAATATTACATTGTTAAATACACTACTGTGAACCCACAGGTGCAGAAACATTTTGTACCTTTTCAATTATCGTCTGTATTTACAGTGGTGTGGAACTCTGAAGGCCAGAGAAGTGTTAATTCTGCTCTGAAATATGTAACGTGACTTGTATATTTTATTTGTTCTGTAGCAATTCCAGAGTTATATTTGTGGAATTAGTAATCACTCTTTCAATTATTATTATTTTTAATAAAAAAGTATAAGCTCAATTTGAAATCTTGTTTTGAAATACAAAGTTTTACTTCATAGTCAAGTACAGATTTTAACAATTCTAAATTAAAAGGGAAGTTAAAGAAAAGTACTTCATGAATAGACTTTTTTAATACAAAGGTACACATTTCATCTAAAACCTGTGACAAGAAAACACTTTGAGTTTTAAATTAAGACTGGTTTGTTTATTTTCATTCTAGGATTTCAAAAACCAGAGACAAATATTACAAGTAGTACATCTGAATGTCATGAGTAAATAAAAGATTAAGAGGTAGCTCATCTGCAGGTGATAAAAGGTGGTAGAAGGAGAAAACCAGGCACTAACATAGATTTTTCTCTACATTCCAATAGCAATCTCTGCTAGAATCTGTATTTGAAGGCAAAGTAATAGGCCTCACCACACTAGTTCTCTGTGTGTCTGATAGAGTGGTATTAGGAAAGATGTTTTTCATAAAAGTTATATGCTACTAATTAATCATTAAAATATATGGATACTTTCAACTGCAATATCCCAAGTTACTTAATTATTAGCTAGTTGTGAAATCTCAATGCATCCATTTAAATTTGAACTGTTATTTATCTAGCATGCAATCATAGCTGTATCCAGTCTAAATTAAAAATGCATTGAAATGCACAGAAGACACTTCATTTAAAGTGTTACCAAATATGTTACAGGACGTAAAGCTGTGTAATTACTTAAGGGATCATATTTATAGCATTGGAGTATCCCAAGCATTAAATGGCTTTTGTAGTTGATTAAATGTTGAAGTGATGCTGAGGTGGGACTGCCAGCGCTGACAATGCACAACCCATACATTTTCTCCCAGTCTCTGAAGTGCTGTGCTGGCTTCCTTTAGGGCTGTCCAATACTATCACTTGAAACAGCAATGAATGATAGAGATTAGTGTTTACTTGTAATGTGTGGAGGATTCAGAGAGGAGTGTGAGAGATTAAGAAGCACATAATGGAAGGGTAGAAATCAAGAAGAAATAGCATCATGGAGGTGGAGGATTGATGTACAATGCTAGAAAGAGAAAATCAAGGATGAAAGAAAGTAGAGGTGAAAAGGGCAGGGAGCGGAAAAACAAAGCGGACTGTATTTTATCTTGAAAACATAGTATAGACCTGACAAGGAGGTGGGTAAGTGCAACATCTGGAACACTTAGAAATATTTTTAAAAAGAAACTTCATGAAATCAGTAAAGACTGCAAATCAGTAGAGGTAACAACGTGTGTATATAGCCATGAGCCAAATAATGCTTTTTTCCATGAGCACAATGCAGTCTGGGTAGCACCTTCAGTGGGAACATGAATCTGCCTCCCACAAACAACATAGCTGAATAAAATAGATTGCTAGCTATATCTGCAGACTCAGCAATAGGGGTATGTATGGTCAAGGGAAACAGAAAGACTCATCAGAGAACATACAGTATCTCAGAACACATTATCAGTGGTCATTAGCAACCACTGACTGGACGACTTTTTAGCACAACCTGTTGTGATAGGATGAGGGATAATGGTTTTAAACTAAAAGAACAGAGATTCAGGCTGGACGTGAGGAAGAAATTTTTTACGTTGACAGAACTGGTTGCCCAGAGAGGTGGTAGATGTGCCATCCCTGGGGACATTCAAGGCCAGGCTGAATGCTGTTCTGAGCAGTCTGATCTAGATGAAGGTGTCCCTGCTCACTGCAGGGAGGTTGGACTAGAGGACTCAGAAGGTCCCTTCCAACCCAAACTATTCTGTGATTCTACAATTCTATAACACTTAGCAGGACTGATGTAGTATGTTCCTTCCCATATACTCTAATGTGAGTGAATGGTGTTTTCCATATTCCCATGCATTAGTTCAGTAAGTCCATATACAGCCTCTTATTCAGAATATGCACACATTAAAAAACAGAGCAAAGGAACAATAACTTCAGACAAAATGAAGAACTCTGTTTTTTGAACATGTGCTTCATATTAAGAACTCCCTTCAGACTCTTCCAATACTGTATATGGAAGCAATTGATCAATGTATAGGACTATAATACTCTAAAATGTCCTTTGGAGGAAAAGTAATTTTATTTGGTAAATAGAATGCATGAATAAAGAAGAATACAAGAATATTATAAAATAATTAGGAATTGGTCCAAAGATGCTCATTTACAAAGGAGGAAATTAAATATGTGAATACATTATTTTCACAGAGGTAGTTAACAAATGAGTAGGAAAAAAACATTGTGCTTTCTAATTCATCATTGTTTAAAAGACACCTGTGAGTTCTATCTGAAAAATGACAACACTGAGAAATGCAGATGTTTGCATTTTGCCTTCTATCAGTAATTGCTTGTACACATTAATTAGCGGGGGGAGGGGCAAGAATGTTTCCTGTAAGAAGACAGCATCATTTAAACATATATAACAGAATTTACATAAAATTTGAATATTTAAGTTAAATGGCTAAATAAAGTGAAAGACATGTTTCCCTCTCACACATCTCTCATGTTTGCCTGTTCTCAAAGCAGTAGGAACTACTGGAAACCCCATCTGAAACATTTGCCATGAAAATTTGAACAGTTAAACAGCTGCTTACACTTTTGTTGTGCTGTTTCTTTAACATGTCATATCATGGTGGCACCTGAGAATCATGCTATGTACTCAGGAAAATTTCATTGTATCTACGTAAATTATTTTCAGAACACTGTTTGCTTCTATTTTTTAAGCCAACTGTTGCTAACATCATTTCACATTTCAGCCAAAATAGTTTCACTGTCTTCTAAGGTCTCCATACAGAGATTAACTTTTTACATAGTTTAGGATTAACAGCAAAATTCCTTGAGTTTTTACCCAGTGGAGAGAAGTCGGTCCTTGAGCCTGAGCAGGGTCAGCACATCCCTCCTAGTCCCATGAAGAGTCTATAGGAATGTTAAGACAGCCAAGATCCATCCACTTTCACAGAAATCTTAATCCCTGAAAAAAAAAAGAAAGTATATTGTTGATACTACCTGTCCTATTTTTAACAAAAATTTTTAATACAAAACTGGGTTGCATCTACTACCCTTTAAAATTCAAGTCATTCAAAACTGAAAAGGGAATGGCAGGAAAGAAATCTATGCTATTAACATGTAACACATAATGCCCGTTTCATGCAGATTTAGCAAGTAATAAACATCATCCATGCACACATGATCTTTTGATCTAAATTGTGAGTATAAACTGTATAAGCAGAAGAAATTTAACTAAGATTCTACAACATGCATTTGCAGCAAATGACCACCAATGTTGGTTTTTTAAGGTATTTTAGGTGAAACTTGCTTCATGAATACATTAGGTTGGTTTAGCAGCAGGCCATTGAAAAACAAGAGAAAATGGGGTAGTAGTTAAAGACAAACAACTAGGGTCATAAACTTTTGAGGACAGACTGTCTTTTGAGCTCATTGAAGCAACTGGTTAAAGGAACAAGGACAGTGCCATGATAATTCAGTCTTCAGAAAAAATAAACCATAACCAACTTAAATAGCCAACAGAGGGATTTCAGAACCACAGGTAGGCAATGGCAGAGCTTGACAAATGTTAAGTTGGAAGGTAGAAAAGTTGTCTACAGCAATGCTTGCATCATTCAGAAAGGAGCAGCTATAAACTTCTTATACTTGCCAGGTCTTCTAACCACAGAAGACACTCAAAGTGTGAAGTTCTTTCAAAACGCCTGTATGCAATACAAACACATTGGTCTAAGACGAGTTAACGTACACCTCACTATTGTCAAGATTATATTACGTTTCCTTATACGTTTTACACCCTCCGTATTTCCTACCAATAAAAGAGATACTAAAGACTATGGGGTCTATGTATCTAACAATCTCAATCTTCTTTTATGTTTGATAAAAGTACCTTGGATATATCTCCTTATATAATCATTAAAAATCATCTGAATACATGCCTCTTCCTCATTTTTAGAAGAATCCGTAAGAAGGAATCGGCAGGCCAGACATGAGGTGAGCAGACAGCCTGTCATGCCCTGAAGACCCTATATATCTTTTAGAATCATTTATTATTAAATGGGATTTGCCAGGTGTGAAGTGGTGAAACAAGAAACAAGTGGCAAAACAGGACTGGCCAGCATATTTGAGGCAAATTCATATACCCTCAGGTTTCTTGTTTTTTCTTTTTTTTTTTTTTTTTTTGATTTATTTTTGGAAAGGGGCAGGGGCAGGGAGAGGAGAGGGGAGGAGAGGAAAAGGAAATAGAAAAGGAAAAGGGAAAAGGAAAAGGAAAAGAAAGGAGGAAAGAAGGGATGGAAAAAGAGAGAAAGAAGGAGAGAAAGAGAAAAAGAAGGAGAAAAAGAACAAAGTCTTGTTTTTTCAAAAGAGAAAAAAGGAGAAAAAGAGAAAAAAGAGAAAAAGAAAGAAAGAGAAAAAGAGAAAGAAAGAGAAAAAAATTTGCAAGAAAAACAGTGCCCTATTTCAGAAATAACGTTTGCTGGCAAACAAGTACAGTATGTGCTCTCAAGCAGTCTACTCTAATACAATATACAGTGAATTACTTCTTGAATTGCCATCTTCCAAAACAAGAAATAGTTCAGAGGATGAAAATTACTGATCAATTCTCCTGATTATATATATTTATTGAAGGTTGTGCTATAAATGTACCAGACATAGAATAAGCCAACTCTTTCATTCTATATATATATAAAAAAGTAACACTCAAACCCAACACACAACACATCATAGAAATAAACCCACTTTGCAACCTCTTCTTTTTCTCCTTTATTTTGGTAAAATAAAAGGTACATAGCAGGGTGTCTTATAACAACCTGTCTCTAGAAATTGCAACAGGACATTCTACATGCCTAGTGCCCATTTAATTTAATGGGATTTTTATTAGTATACAATAACTGGGTTATTTAAACCACAGGGGGCTTTGCAAGTAAAAGCACAATTTGGATATGGAAGAAAACCAAACCCAGCTATTTTATTTTAAAAATTAAACATGTGTCATTTTGATTCATCTTTTAAAATGGTGTTTTTTCCTAAAAAATTGATGAAATTTCACTTCTGTCAAAATATAAAGAAAAAATCACTTAATTGTCCTGGCATAATAGTAGAATTGCATTGAGAATCTCAACAGACTTTACTGTGAAAGAACTTTGCATCTAAAACATGCAAATGAGATTTATATGACCAAAATTCTCTTTGTTATCCTACTTGAAGGAACGTTTCTATTTACTTCATATTTTTACATTCTAATCTTTAGACACATGGGGGCAGGAAAGTGGATGTACATGGATGTCCACAGTAGTATGAAATATGTATCATGGCAGTCTTTAGACTTGCTTGCAACTATCCCAGCTGAAACAAGGACTAACTATAATGTAAAAAACAAAAACAAAAACAAACAAACAAAAACAAACAAACAAAACCAACAAAACCTCCCACAAGAAAAAAAAAACAAACGCTTCTTAATGCTTCCTATAGCTAAGGATCATTTGAAGTTCAAAAAATCTTTCTGTACTTCTCTAGACTGAAAGTACTAGGCATCTTATAATATTATATACTGTAAAGCATACAAAAGGCTTTGTTTTAAAGAGCTTATAATTTATAGAAACTGCTATTCATAAGAAGTAGCCAGTAAGAATTAAGAAAAAATAGCACCAACATCTATAGGATGGGTAAAAAGGTTCCAGCCGAGAACACGAAGCAACAGAGTGTCGACAGGATGCTACTAGCAGTACAGTGATTTTTTAGCTCACTTAAGAGAAAACCAGCTAAGAAGCTACACAGTGACAACTTACATTAAAAGAACATTAACAGGGTTACAAAGTCAAGCATTCACAATGCTAGAATTTCATGATGCCACAAATGAAGTGTTAAAGTATTTTGGAAAAGCAGTACCAAATACCCAGCCTGCATTAACAAATGTAAGATAGGAAGCTTTCAATGCTAATCGTTGTTTGACCTAGGTCAGATGTATTATTTCCACAAACGAAAGGAATGAATAACAATTCCTTTAGTAATGAACTACGAATATATCAAATACTACTAGTGACCAAATAAGAAAGAGAATTATTACTGAATTGCATGGTTCAATACAAAAAAAGGATGACCATTCTTTCATGAACTGTCTGCATCTATGAATACGTATATAGTGTTCTAACATGCATATATATGTGTATATAATATATTCTATTCTCTATGTTTCTGTTCTGTATGATTAGGAAAGAGACCTACTGAACACGTAAATTCAACAACTTATAAAGGTATTTATACATGAGCTAAAGTATTTGCTTTGTCATTTCCTTGTTTCAAAAATAGAAGTAATCTAGCAAAACAAGGCCCAATTGGATCTTTCAGGGGCAGGTTATCACTCCTCACTGCAAACAAGAATAATCAGCTAGAAATATTCAAAACTAATGATTTAGTAATAACAGATGAATTTAAAATTGTTAGATGACATTGCAAGAACTCTCAAATAGCAATTAGTAATTGTATTAAAGATTGAACTAGAAAGATTTATTTGCTAGAAGATTTATGATGAGAAAAAAGGCTGAACTGACAGCAGGTGTGCCTCTGAGCTCACTTTCACAGGATTAAATCTACTGGCTTTGATTAAGTCAGTAGGTTTGTTTGTTGGTTGGTTCTAACTCACAACTGTCTAAGTGAGCAGAGAAGCACAGAATATTTTTTATAAGCGAGAAAGTAGTTTACTGTATAAAATATAAAGAATTTGTAATGTAATGACAATTACATGTGGCCTAGTGTAAGGGCCAGATGTCACACAAGAAAGCTAAGTAATGGAAATGGGCAAAAGTAAGACTCAAACATACATTAAATTATAGGTTAGCTGAGACCTTAAAACTAAGATATGCCATTCCAAGCTAAAATACGTAATTCAAACAATCTTGTTTCAAATTCGCTGGCTTAGTCTATGGAAGTGATGAACAGCCCAATTTTAGAAGGTGTAACACTGGAGACTGAATACAACGTTGCTGCTAATCCATACAGGAGGGAAACAGTGTCCTGCTGTGCACTCTGTTTTACTTCCTCAAATTGCTTAAAAACACAGAAGACATGATTTACCCTGTATGTTTATTCTGTATGATTTCTCCTGTATTGTACTGACAAAGCAAACATCATTCTGGGATCATCGTGGTTTAGCTAGACATTCAGATCTTGCAAAATGATTCCCACATCATGGTTTTCTTGTGAAGATATGTGTGTACAAGAACTATGTGACTCTTTCTGTTTCTTTTTGAGAAAAAGCCAGGTCTCTGGCTAATTCCAGAATCTGAAAGCCAACAAAGTGACTCAGAGCCATATTGTCCTTTCTTACTGATCCATGCTTCATTCAGTGCAAATGTAATCCAGTATTTTGTCACAATGTTAAAATTTAAATCTCTCAAACTAATATAAATCACAGGAAAACATCACTGGGAAATAAACAACTGCAGAGCAGACTGAAAAAGCAATTTACGATAGTAACTGAACATCCAATGACAAGCCACTGGGAGTAAAGGGAACATGTTACTGTTGGCAAATTTGAGAGGCTTATAACTCGAGTTTAATTTTATAATTTGGGCATTGTAAAGCGCATAATGAAAAAAAAAGTAATTATACATCTTAATAAAGACTACAGGTATTAAACTGTTGGAAATTACAAGTACAGATACTAGACACTGCAGAAGATATTATTATCTTTACTACAAGTTACCACTTGGAATGTGTCAAAAGCCAGCTCTTTAATGCTGTCAAACTTATCAAACCACAAATCATGACTTATTTTTCCTGCAAAATCAAGAGTGTGATTTTAAAATCAGGTTGTATTTTGTATTTTAACATACGGTGTTTTCCCTGGTGATTGTAAGACTTGAAAACACATGAAGAAATCCTATCCCTTCCCAGAATAAACACAGTAATTTACCTCTGTGAAAGGCTTTTATACACCAGTGCGGGAGTTGAGAGGAAATTTAGTATCAGTGGAAATAGAATTGCCAAAGCAGAAAATCTGCTTTTAGCCAGCAAATTCTTGCTTTATCCAAGGGCTACAGATTATAAACTGTAAAATGCTCAGTCATCTCATTTTTATCTTCTGATAAAAACCAGACAACTTTCACTCTTCCATCATTACTCCTCAAAAGGCCTAAGTCAGGAAGAATAATGTCAGTTCTGAGATATCTAGAAATTTATTTTCAGTGCACATCTATAGTAAAGGAATGTATTAAAAAATAATCATACTATAATAAATCCAGCCTGCTAGCAGGTAAAGGATATATGAAGCATAGTGGGATCACCTCTTCAGGACAGAAAATCGTGATTGGGACTATTGTACTTAGCCACACTTAATTCAGTGTAAAAAAGTCAGTGAGACTTAAAAGATACTTATATGCAGTACTAACACACTCTCTCAAAATACAGTTCATTGCAAGCTCAAACTGTGCAACGTACTCACTATTTAAGGCCTATGTACTAATTTTTAGGGCAAAATGAGTACTTATCAATCATACACAATTAGAAGAATTGTGAGAGACTGAATTGAAATCAGACTCCACCGTCTATTATCTCAAAGATTGGTGTGAGGAGCTGAGATGAGACTCCATTGTCTCAGGGATTGGTGTGAGGAACTGAGGTCCATTGTCTGCAAGATTGCTGTCCCTTATCGCAAGGACTGCTGACAGACATGCACAGTTGAAGAGCTGGCTGCAAGACCAGCGAAACTGGAAGTGCAGGAATGTGCATTATGTGACATTAAGAACAGAGGTACTTCTCCCTAACACATAATAAAAGGGGCCACTTGGCGGTTCTGTTGCTTGAGTCTCTACAAAAGGTTGTTTGTCTGTGCAAGTGCTGTTAGTTGCCATGTAGTATTTGTAATATCAATAAAGCAGCAGTAAGTTTGAAATGTCCTGCTACTGCAAGGTGCTTAGTGCCCACTGCAAAACATGCTGCATCAGAGCTTGTCTTTCATGGTTCACAGCTCCAGGAAAAAAAAAAGAAAAGATATAGAACCACACATTATACTTAACAAGTCTAGGTACTGTCTTCAGTTCTGTAAGCGGCAGCCTTTCTGGAGGAATAGTTAGTTCGGTAGAACTGTCTGTTCAGGTTTGCTGGCTATGCAAATCAGCTGTTCACATTTTCACTTGTCAAGTTTTCTCCACTATCCTTTCCATTTCTGGGAAGCCAGCCATGCATACCTCATTCTGCAGGTCAAAACATAAGAAACTCACCTTCCAAGCAGAACAGTAAGTAATTTCTGCCTTTCTGTTTTCTATGTGTTTCATGGTTTCAGTTTCATCTGTTATGTAATGACCATGTGAAACAGGCTTACAATGCTAACTGCAGATGCATAAAACATGATACTGTGACGAAAGAGTATGAGAGAGGAGACAAATGAGTGAGTCCCACTTGCAGTGTATGATGCTTGGACAGGTCAACCTTCCCTATTTACTCTTACAAACCCTACCTTCCAAAACCAGTATTAAATCTTGCGGCCATTGACCCACTCCCCACCAATTATACACCGCTTTCCAAACCCACTATTACATAAGTCTCTGAGCTACCTAACTTTGCTTCCCCATCCAATTTTTCTCTACTTTATTCACAAGGTTTTGGCAGGGAATCTGCTACTGTGCAGAGCAGATAGAGTATGTTCTGGATCCTGGGACAATACTTCGAATGCTGCTAGCTCCAAGGAAAGCTGCATCTCAGAGTAACTATCCAGCCTAACTTATATTAGAGCAGTACAAGATAATTAAAGCTTACTTCCTGTCCCCCTTTGAAACAGAAGGAAGCTATCTGCATATGCAGTGGTAAGAAACATGACTTCTTCATGGGGAAGGCAGACAGGAAAAGACAGGAAGATTGAACTCTTGGACTAGTGGGTTTTACCATCTAATGAGCAAAATGGCTCTAGTTTTAAAGTCAGCTCTGACTTGAGCAGGAGGTCAGACAACTTCTAGAAGTCTCCTTCAACTTAAAATATTCTACAGTTTGATTACTCCGAGGATATCTTTCTTTAAAAATTACTTAGAGTCTCCATCTTTTGGCCTGACTTAGAGGGCAGGGGGGTTGGCCTGATCAGTATGACCAAATTCAGAGGTTAATCTCTGCTCTTATGTACATGACAGTTTGTAATAACAATGAAGAGGAAAATATAGCCCAAAGGTTCATCTTGAAGAGTAGAGTCTCTTATTTTCAGTATCATACAAAACCAACCAGATCAGACTACTGCAGGACAATCTCATGGAAAGGCTTCCCAAGGAAATGAATACAGGTGGACAAAAGATTTGTTCTTAAAAATGCAAAGAGCAAGGACAGGAAAATCATCACCTGACTATACAGGTCATGGTATAGTTCATAAAATGATTTCTCATTAAAGTAGACATGATGAACTTTTATGAATCTGAAACGCTCAAAATTCTTTTAGTTCTTAACTCCATCAGCTGGAATTACTGTATGAAAACAAAGAGCATCTTTAGGCAGGACTGAATGAAAGCACCGTAAATTCAAGCAGACACTTCCATTTCCCTAAATTTATTATAAATATGACGGTCTGGAAGGAGACTATCTATGTAACCAACTAAAGTAAACCAGAAGATAAATAAGTAGTATACTAAATATGAGGCTACCATAGCTGAAATAATTCAGTATCGATATGTTGGGGACTTTTCTGTTGTTTTTTGATATGGGGAAAAAAAATTACAGCATAAATGACTGAAGTAGTAGAAGAAACTAGTAACATCCATTTCTATAAAATATGTGTATCATTTAGAACACAGCTAATTTTGTTAAGAAAATGGATTTACATGTTTCTTTTTAAATATATGTTTTGTGCTTCTTTGTATAAGCCATGGGAGACATAGAATTCAAGATAATTAAAGCTATAAATAGAAAGACCTGCTTCTTAAAACTACTGAAGATTTGAATTCAAGGGCTTAGACTTTTTAGATATCATTTTCCTCAATTTTTGCTCATTTGTTGGACAAGGCAGTGACTGAAGACCCTTTAACATTTATCTTGATTTTAGATCTTACATAATTTTTGTAAAAATGCCTGTGGAAAGAAAGAACCAAGAACTGGTATGACTAATCCCCAAAAGATCTGTTAGTGAGAATCAGTTCTCCCTGCTTTTTGGCCTTTTTGCCTGTTGACATTTACTGTTCCTTTTTAAAGCCATTAAGAAACTGCAAAACTTACAGTGTCTCCCCAGTGACAGAAGTGCAGGACAAATCTGAAAAGGTGTCCTTTGGTGTAAATTAGCAGATGCTGGAATCCACAGACTGTTAAAATACAGGCAGTTATAACTGGGAGCTTTCTGGATCAGCATCTTCCCACTTACACCAGAAGAATAGCACATTAATATCTTAAATATATGTTTACTTATACAAATTAGGCAACATGGAGAAAGCTGAGTTCTCACATAATAAAAATTAATGTGAAATAAATGTAAAACAAAAGTATTTTTAATTTATTTGTCTAGTATTAACTAAAATTAATTGGAATTACACGCACAAAAATCACCATGACCTGAATTTAACTGCATAGAACCTGTCTCCAGATCACTAGGAGCTGATAATTGCACTTCTAAGAACCCAGAGAGTTCAGTAGAGATCCTATCCTGAAGTTAGTCTTTAAGTCAAATAGCAAAGTTATCCTCATCTGGATCTGAAGCTTGATCCAAACTCTGCTTCTCTTTCAGCTCCACAGAAGGTGTCTGAAGAATAAACAATAAAATCTTTCAGAATGAAGAATGGCTTTGAGATTAAGGAAGTATGCTGGCACCGGTTCCCAGACCTGCCACAGCCTCCCTGTCTGACCTTAATCTCTCTGTTATTCAGGTCCTTATCTGTAAAATAGGATAGTAATACTTCTGTTCTCCCACTCTTTGTCTGACTGGGTTCTCTGAAGTACCTGATCTTCAGAACAGCAACTGATTTAATTTCAGTATATTTTCTGGTCTTTCCATGACTACATTTTAATCCCAGACAAGGTCACAGGGGTTATTTTAATATAAGCAATAAAAGAAAAAAAAAACCCAAACCAAAAATCACTTACTGTTTTTGTGGAATAGAATCATATCTGACACATGACAAAGTAATTCTGAAAATTCATGTTAAGACCACTGGATAAAATTTTTACATTGGGACAAAAAGAAATGGCGGAGTAACGGGTGACAGATGAAATTAAGACAAAATATTTTACTGAAGCTCTGGGTTGACAACCTAATTACCAGAAATAATTTCTATCAAAGTACCAGATGTACATGTACGTAAATGTAGATTAATAGATGCACAAAAAAGAAGTTATTTAATATACAAAAAGTTAGTGAAGTACTTTGATCAAGAGTATCAGGAAAGGGGTATGGAGGTGAATTTCACTGAACATCTGGAACACTGCATTAAGACTGGATTAAACAGAAAAAGATTCCTGTACCATCTCCCAAGATGCGCAAAACCATACATGTCATGGGGGACATTAAGTACCAAGACAGCTGTTGGATAAAACACAGCTAATCAAGCATGCATCATCAGAGAGGGCAATTTTATGATCCAGAAAGGAGAGGATCCAACTAGCCTGTTCAGGAAGGATTAGTAAAAATTGTGAGAAGTAGTGACATTCAATACTTTTTGAACACAAGGTGCTTCATCTGAACAAAGCAAGAAATGTTCTCCCTGAATGAAAGAATATAAAAATACTGTATTTTGTAAGAGCAAAAGGAAGTAATTGAGATGGTAAGTTTTAACTTTCCGATGTTCAAAGGCCATAGTAGTAGTAGATTGATCAAGACACTACTTCGGAATCTTAACTCCAAAAAGTATTTGTTGAAATACACATTTTTGGAACCAAGTTATATAAGATGTAAGGCAATTATTACAAGAAATAAAAATACATGGTCAGAATGTAAGGAAAAAAGTAAATCCTTCATGGGCTAACAAGATCTCTTTGTCAGAAGTGAAAAGTGCACATTCTGCAACCAGAACAGAAATATTTAGGTAAAAACAACAGAATAGATGGCAGTAAAACAGGATCAAGACAGTAAGGAAGATGTCTTTAGATCTAATATTTATTATAA
>NW_009941070.1:28250-42379 GCF_000696875.1 Nestor notabilis | reverse complement strand
GGAGGGGAGGGGTTGGAAGCAACCCTTTCTCCCTCCCAACAAACCCCTTCTGAAACAAGACACTCCACTGCACACAGCTCTCTCCAGGGGAGAGGATAAGACAATAAACAACATATGACAGATGTTAGTTCATTGCTTAATGCACTTGTGGAAGCTACTCAGATCCTATAGCAATGAGTGTGGTATGGAACACAACAAGCATATCCCATTACTTTTCATTCCCAATTTAAAAAATATGGGTAAGATTGTATTTAAAACTGTTGCAGAAAATAATTGCCATTGGAAAAAAAAATTTTAAAAAAATCAAGCCTTTAAAAGATCTGAGGACAAGTGGATGAGTGTTGCATGACACCCTTATTATGCCCAGTGCTATTTAAAATAGATGCTATAATTATTGGCAAGCATCTAGCTGCCAGATATTTTCTTTCAAAATCCTATATAGGAGCATTAAAACTAACTATAAAAATAAATCCAAGCTGAAATGTGCTGGACACCAGCTTTTCCAAACTGCAATTCGGCTTATGGATTCTTAGCTTGAAGAAGTGCAAGAAATTGAGGGGCTTGAGACAGGATTTGCACACCATTGATGTGTGTAGGAGCAGGCCTTTATAAAAAAAAAAAAAAAAAACCAAAACAACCCAATACAAAAAAACCCCACCCACAAAAAAGCCAGCAAACCAAAATCTAAAAGTGATTTAAAATACTTGCTTTCAGGGTAATTACCAGATAAAATGTGATAAAAGTGCTACATTCTGCTCATGTTTCTCAGAAGACATTTTCTCTAATGTCAGCGAAGATACGTGAATTATTAAAAGGGATCGGGAGTGCACTGACCAGTACTTCCACATATAGTCATGGCATTAATAATTACTTTTAGATTCAGATAATGGATTTGTTTCTTGACTCATAACTACAACTTCATGTGGGAACAACTCAATTCAATTTAATACAATTACACCAAGTTCTAGCCTCTGAAGAGCTCTCTTGAAAAACCAAAAATTAGTACTTTCTTGTGATTACAGAAAGGTGTGCTGGCTTTATGACAACGCAAGTGACAGAACCAGAGAAAAAAATATTTTAGACATATTAAACAACTACTAAGTTGATGAGTAGGTATGAACAAAATACACGACATTTAAGGCGCAAACTCCCTTATAAATTCACTCTCACAGTTTGGGTAAAACTAGAGGCTTTAAATATATTAATTTCCTTATAAAATAGGGATAAATGTAATTTCTAATGCTCATTTGTGATATTGGTATATGCACATAATCATACAATAGATGCTCACATAATAACTCACTGGAAAGATTTTACCTCCCTCCAAACCTCTTTTTTTAATAAAAAGTCCCATTTAAAATATTATTTTTTAAAATACATTATCTGTAAGGAAGATTCAGTAAGTTGCTTGAAAGATCTCACCTTGATAACCCCCCTCCACTAGGTTTACGCGTCTCATTCCAGAGTACCTGGAACAATTTAACGTATTTGTATAAAATGCAGGTACTTGCAACTTCATTTCCAGAAGCACGCACAAAGACAAAGCTTCTTGCTGCAATGGAAGAGGGTTCTAGTTTCTCCATTTTCACAGATTTTCTATGACGTTCTCCATCAATCTTTTACTACAACCTTCTTTTTCAAACGTATTTGAAAATTCTCAATGCTTTACAAATGACAGAGAAAGAAAACAGCAAAGCAGTTGCTGCAGAAAAATAAAAATAATTCCCAAACCCCAGTGTGTTGTTATTTAATTATATTCTGTAAGTGTGCAAATAGATTACCCAATTTACTGCTATTCATTGCCATACTATTTTCCCTTTAGCAAAACCATCTAACACGTGTAAAGCAGAGAACACACTGTATAACACACACTCCTGACTTTTTTGGGTTCCACTCCATACATTTCATGCCCTGATTAACTCACACCTTTTTATGTGGACCTGGAGGAACAACTATACGTCATAGCATGACTTCCTGATAAGCAGGCATCAAGCAAATCACTGCAATAAACACCAGGGGAGCTTATCCTCTACAAAACAGCATTTACTTACTTATTTCCAAGGCTGCATGACACTTAACTTCTCCCTCTTCAGGAAAGGATGGAGAGGAAAAAATACTGATTTCTGCGAAGGGCGTGTGGAAAATTTGCTGACCTATGGCCTCATTCCATACTCCTTATGGAAGGAGAACTCTTACTTCAAGGGAATATTTACTCACATAAGTAAAGCAAGACAGGCACTTAATGACTGAAGTTACATACAAATGTTAAAACAATCAAGCAGATAATGCCAGGGAGCAGCGGGCTGACTGTGCAGCAGTAGAGTGTTATTTGTATGCGAATGGCTGGATAACTACTAAGTCCAGTCCTTCAGCAGTAATTCATAATCTTATCTTCTAGTGGCAACAGTTAACTGAAAGTCGGCACTAGCAAGAACCTACAATGCTGTGCAGTGTGACAGAACCAGATTATTTACATGAAAAGCTTAAACAGTGTAATTCCACAGCTAATTTAGGAAATTACTTGGTAACATGATCATTTAAATCTAATTTAAGGTAAGAAATAAATGCTTCTGAACACTGAAATGCAACCCATTCCACAGTACAAGCAAAATAACTGCTCAGTATGGATCTTGCTCGTAAAAAGCAAAGGCAAGTGCCCACTCCATCAGCTCATTCTATCGCGTGAAATCAGTGTCTAGAAGTTTCATGTCAGATCCGTGTATGCTGCTGTGGCTAAAACAGACCTGAAGTTTCCATTATAAATGTAATTCTCAGGTGTTTATAACTTAACTATAAAAATTCCCTTCAGCAAGAAACGTGGCATTAAAGTTCTCAGCCTGTAAGAGATTTAAAAAGATTACTTTCACTATTATTTTTCCAGATAAAATGTCCAAGGCAGTTTACTGTTATAAGGCAAGTGTCTATCATCAAACTCCTATTATTTAGAAATGAAAACTTAACAACTGATTCAGGTAAGTCTAATGACATTTGCAATTCTTTGAAATTATGACAGCTATGGTAATGAACAGTGAATAGCTATGGCTACTTTAAGGAGTAAATATTTTCCACTGTCAAAATTAAACCTTCATAGCTCCATCTTAATTAACATAAAAGAAAATGATAGCACTTCTTTCAAAGTAACTAGCTGAGATTTAGTTTGCTCTGGTTTTTTCTCCATGGTTAAAAGCAACTCCCTTAATGTCTCTCAAACCCCGACCACATCATCACCTACTCCAACGAAACCCCAAGACAACCGTAGTTTATGGGCACAGTGCTGCAAACACTTAGATGTAATCTGCGTTCATGAGTACCTTCACTGAAAGTAACAGCAGCCTACACATGATCACAAGTTTACAGCATTAGGCCTTGCTAAATGTCCCCTTTAAAAGGACATTACAGGATTTAATAAATGAATAGCAGTCACACTGTAGAATTTTGCAGCAACAGTACAGTTATTCTTTTTCAAACCTAGCTCAAAACATGGGGATTTTATATATTATCTAAAGTCAGAGGGCAATTTCTATTATATGCTGCTTATTCTCTGCAGAATCTAATGAACACATTAACTTGTATACAACTTTAGCCAGCCCCTTTCTTAGAAATTTAACACTTCTTACCAGCCTGTTATTTTTAAACGCAGAAAGCTACAACAGTATGTCAGGTTTTAAAGCAGTTTCTGTGCACCACTGACTTTCACAGTGCATACCTGCAAGTGCTATAAAACTAGGAACCAAACACACCCAGCACCTCTGGAATTGAGGACCTCACAACCATAGTGCATATGTTACAGTGGCCCAAGCAAAGCAGGCACTATACACTGATCAATTCTGCTCCTTTTCACAGTTATTTCACCACAGATTGTTAAAAGGGCGAACTCATGCCCATAATCAGGTTAGCTATGCATTAACATCTGTCTTAATTTTGCCAGTTATCTTTGTCTAAATTCCAGAGCAGCCAGAAGATCAACTTTAAAGAAGAAAAAAACCATGTTAAACAGCCTTAGATTTCACCATTAAAAAAATTAACCTTGAAGAAACATCCAAACAGACATAGGAAGCTGATTACATAGGTATTAGATATATTTTTCCCTCTGTGAACTATTCCTAAAGAAGTTGCCTGTGTGTCACATACCTCTGAAGTCACAGAACACATCCGCTGTGCTGTAAATGCCCAGTCTGGCTCTGGCAGGTAAAACACGCTCAGCTAAGTACTGCTGTTTTAACATTATGATTGAACTCTGCAACAGACAGCAATTTTCTTTCATAAGCAGCCCTGAAACAAGTGATTTATGATAAATCTAAGTTCTTAACCACTACTAATTGCAAATGAGTGAGAGAAGCATGAAGGTGATGTGAAAGGAATTTCACCGAAATTCAAAACAAACGCTGTAACTTGTAAAAGCTGAATTACTCCAAGAATTGGTAAGACACATACAAAAGAAATGCACTCTTATTGTGAAACGGCCAAAAGACAAGGCTATACTTACTGAAAATGCAATTTCAGTTCCACTTAGTTGGTGAGAGCACAAAGTCCCTTAACCTCATTATACCTTTACTGCGGTGGCTTTATAGTATTCGCCTCCTCTTCAGACTACGTACACGAGCGCTTCTTCCTAATCTAAATCCAATCACAAGCCAGTCTTGGACATGCTCCACCCTTGCAATTACATATGGCTGTCGGTGATCGTATTGCACCTCTTTCCTTCCCTCCTCCTTTTCTGCACAGTAGTCCTTTTTATTCAGTGCCCTTCTGGAAGCATTATCTCTCATCTAATAATCACATTAATTAGAAATTTTAATTTTGACATTTAAGAAACATGAAACTAGTTTTGACTAATCTTTCAATTCCAGGGGCAATAATAACAAAAGTAAAGCCCTTTTTCATCTGCCCCCAAATATACATTAATTTCTAAAAGACAAAAACAGAAGAAGAAATGTTATCCTCTTGCATTTCGTAACAAGATCAGAGTGTCCATTTACTTAAGAGCGCTGTTAATTTCAGGTGCTAGTGCACTGACTTCAAGGAAATACAAGCAATAAACACATCCTTTTGCTTTAATAGCTGAAATACCGAAGAGAAGCACTGAGGCTTGCCAAGGGCAGCATGTATTTCTTAATCTTAGGAATAACTGCACCTTATTTTATATGCAACTTTAATGTAAATAAAAGCAATTAGAGGCAAAAGTTGCAGTCTACTGAAACTGCAGTTTCTGTTAATTATGGATACTGTATGATTAGCATGCTTACAATAAATCGTAAGTGTTGGTCTCCATGATATCACAATGCCAATCTCAGCTCACAGGGAGTCTGGATGGACTAAACAAATAAAGCAATGGTATTTCAACAGGTCTGTATCATTAACAAACCCAGTGTAAATAAGCAACTTTTCCATTACATACTGCCCTTCTATGTTAACCAAAGTGGTATAAAAATAGTTTGTCCAAATAGAAACAAAGTGTTTACAATGCTGATAGGTTCTGAATGTATCTGTGTGGAGCAAAATAGTAAGGATCTGTACCTTTCTGGGATGTATCTCAAGGGAAAGAACAGGAAAGTGACAACAAAGACATGTTGTGATACAGCAGCAAGCCATTTATTTTTTGTTCACAAAGCTGCCCAAGTGCTGAGAACTGTTTCTCTCTGGAAATCATGTTTTCCCTTTTTTCAATCCCCTTGAGATCCGTGACCGTACAGTTTGAACGGACTTGAAAAGTAAAGCGCGGGTTGTGGGCAGCAAACAAGGGTGGTGTCAGCTACGAAATCCCAAACTGTCATGACTGGCTTTTTCAGCATTGTGCATGGCTAAATTTACATCAGCAAGGCAACTGGAGCTTATTGGCATGAATACTGAAAATTACTGATTTAAGCGTAGCAACCTTGCTAATAAATGCCAACATTTGCTTCCCACAAAAAGGAATCCAAATTAAAGGCCTCTCAATGTATACCATACACCCGTCCTTTATTTATTTATTTATTTAAGCTCAAGTCTCCAATTCCACCACTAAGTGCTCTCCGTGTGTCCAGTGGTATAGCGGCGATACACATACATTCTGTGTATCATAGTGCGGCTCTAAATTGCAGGGGCAGACAGCAAGAGGAATCAGTTTAATCTAGATTTTGGATTTGTAATATTGCAAAGGACAGAATGGAAACTGGCAAGTCAGGCTGCTGAGACCTCAAAATCATAGGAAAACATACTGCTGGCTTTTAGCCAGTTATTTCTTGAATGCCTCTCCCTGTTCCACTTATATCTGCTATTGTTTAGAGCAGTAAATCAAATGTTACTATCTGTTTTTCAAAAATGGGCTGCAGGTCATCCATAAGAGAAAAATGTGAGCTCCATTACACTAACATATATATATACACACATATTTAATTTTTTTTTTTACTTTATATACATTATGGGTTTTTTTCAGTTCTTCGTGGTTTGATTTTCCTCTATTTCTGGAATGCTTACTTAATGTTTGATGTCTTACTGTTTTGTCCAGTCAGTTTCTCGTTTTGTCTGGGGTTTTTTCTTGTTGGTGTTGTGGGGTTTTTTTGGTTGTCTTTTTTTTTTGTTTTGTTTTGGGGTTTTTTTGGGTTTGGTTTTTTTTTCTTCATTATTTTAACTACACAGCAAGAGGGAAAAGGAAAAAGAAATAAAATTTAAAAACCTCTCCAGGAAACTGGATTGTAAAACCACAAAATCTATCAGAGTGTCAAAGCAGGAAGGGAGGGGAGAGGGGAGAAGCTTACATATTTTTAACTAGCATTTTGAAGCTAACTAGATTTCAAGTTAAGCATTTGAAAAACAAAAGGAAAGCTAACATACTTTGCTGGATCAAAGGAGAGAGCTTTGACAGGGAATAGAGGGGAACAAAGAAGCATGCTTGTATTATGAAATCAACAGAAGGCAAGAAAACACTGCAAAAAAAATAAGTTCCATTGATAGGGTGACATTTTCTTCCCACTTTACACATTTCACCCTTTCACTACTTTTCAAAGCCCCCATATTTTTTTCCAGACTTTCAATGTTACTGAAGTTGAAACTCTCTCACTTGCTTCTCATTTCCCCACATTTTCTGTATTTGACATTTGATTAGGACTGTGTACTCACCCACAAAGAGACTATCACCAGAATGCACTGCATGGAAGCGACGGCTGCATTTAGAACACTTTTAATGTGAATGGCAGCTACAAAGTGGCTACTTGTGCACGCACAAGACCACCTTCCCCAGGGGTAAGTGGGACGCACTGCATGCCTGCCGTACAAGGGACACGCGGGACATGCTGCCACTTGGCACTTGAGGCATAGAAAATATTTCTACTTTTGTTTTCAGAAGCTTTTTCACAACGGAAACACGGAAACACTACAGTTAGATTTTTGCTATTTGTGGCCAAAAACAACTAAATTCAGTAATACACAACTCAAGGAAGAATAACCACGCACTACATGATGCTACCTAGCACCTACGGAAGGATTCTGTCAAACTGTATTCTGATGTTACTAATTTTCTACCACATTTGCATTTCTAAGTTTCAATACCAAGCAAATATAAGAGTAAGTAAATAGCTAGAAACAGAAGTAAAGCCTGTTGTTATTTTGTGCAATTACTATTAAAAATCCACATCTTTCTATTCCACATTAAAAATATCTTCAGTACTCCACAATTAGCTTATACTGGAAACAGTGCTCAAAGCTGTCCTCAAAGTACCTTATTATGAAAGGCAGGCAAAAGTAGTCATGACTGAAGTGAAATTAGTATTCAATGTGAAGTAAAAAGATACTGTAAGGGAAGTCGGGCATGGACACAAAGGCTCAAATTAAGTATCTGTATTTTTCCACATGAAATTTGATGTTAATTTTCTAGTTACATTAACTTACCACATAAAATTTCATAATTACATTTTATGTAACACTTCAGTAAACATATTAGGTAAATATCACGGGCACTTTAGGACAAGAGAGCTTGGCTATGTATTTAAGATTAGTTGCACGTTCCTAATACACTGCTACTGTGAAAGAAGTCCTACTGTGAATAACTATAAATCAATTTTACCCAATTATACAAATCAGCAAATACATGGAAAAACTAATCTGCAGCACATTTTTTAATACAGATTTTAGCACAACTTGAATGGAACAGTGGAAGTTACTGTTCAGATAGACATTACGTACATTTTTTGCAGATCTGCACCTTCATTACAACTTGCAAATAAAACTGCTTTGCAGGGCAAATTAGTAGGTCCTGATGTAAAGCACAGATACAGTTTTGAACTACTTTTCTGACAGCTGTGCATATAATAATATGCCATTATTGGCAATAACATAAGTTCCATATAAACCCCCTACGATTCTGTGATAATTGCAACAGTTTATGAATGCTGACAGAACTGACTAAACTAAGGCTAAAACTTTAGAAGAGGACCTCAGAAAGTTATCTTCTGACAACAGTGTTAGAAACAAACCAAAAAAGAGGACACAAGTTAATTCTGACAATATAAAAATCAAACAAGTTTGCATAGTGGACATCAACAGACATTTAATTTTTTGTTATGTTACATGAGCTATCAACTACTTGAAAAGAGACTTGCACAAGCTTTTTAGAAACCAGGAAATTTGAGTTGCAACTGCTTTGCATCAGATTTATATGTTAAGCGTTTAAGACATAAGAAACTTGATTTTGCATGAATACTTGTTGAGACAAAATTCCCATAGATTTCAGTGAAACTTATCTGCATAAGGATTGTAGGGTGGGGCACTTCCTGAGTAATCATTTTAACATACATGCAATAGGATCATTTATTTTGACAGTTTATATTCTTTTGGTCAGATTTAAACTCTCAGCCCAAAGCCAAAACATGTAAATATTAAATAGCATGACATAAAGAAAACAAGTGCTGCAGTAAACAGCCTTGCTCAAATGCAGCCAAGGTTGAAGTCAGCATGTAATGTACTCCTAACTGCCTTATTCAGAGCTTTTACTATTGAGGACACCTACACACTGTGACCGTTCTTATTTAGGGACAGCATACATACTGATATGGATCAAGTTAATTTAACCTAGGGGGAAAAAAAAAAAAGTTTCAAAATAATACATGTGTGCAGAGCAGTATAAAATCATGCTAACCTACATGTTTACAAAACGATAAAATTCAGTATAGGTGTATTTTCAAACTCATACCAAAACTTTTAGAAACCAGCATGAAGCTACTATAGAACCTAAACTGAGAAAGCACATAACTATATACATAAGAAGTATGTATTATCAAGGCATTTTCTGATGTATGCTTCAGCCATTGGAAATCTGTCCAAGCCTTGTTCTAGTAAGTTGACTTCAGATGTCTCTGAATACATTATAGAAACAGTTTGTGGCCATATAGACAAATAGATAAATGCTAAGCCTTGGCTTTTGCAACTGGAAACTGCCAGATTGGTATGAGTACTGAAAATGGGAACTTTGAATGGCCCTGGATGGAAGACCAATTTACATCTCAGCTATAAAACCAGAATGTAATGTATTGTTACAATAATTCACTGCATGAGAAAATTAGGGGGGCTTATTTATACATGTACTGCAAAGCCAATCCTGACACCTTAACACATCCATACTTCCAATATTTAAGCTTGTACAGTAGTGGCAGAATAGAATCTTTTCCTCCAGTTTTGTACTACTCTTTATTGGAGCTAGGAGCTAAGTAAGACTTACACATTCACAAGACCCATGTAAACTCTGGGAATCTTGGCTTCTGAGCTAGAGGAACTATGTCCACAGAGCCTATGTACTTCCAACTTTGTAAAAGGGTGAGTGTACTTCTGCCATATGGTCCTGCATGCAAGAAAGATATACCAAATGGAAGAGAAGCTTAAACATTTACAGTGGAGCTTAAATACTCTTTTCTAGATAAATTTCCTTTCTAAATAAATGCAACATTAAAAACAACCCAAAAAAAGGTAGCTAGATGAAGTGAGCTTAGCTGCCTTTTAGATCAGCTCCTACTGAAAACCCCATCCATATCACAGAAGCTGCCCTCACATCTGGCAATGCTGATGGACATGGAGATTGAATTGAGTGTGGAAATTAAATTTCCCTCTCTCCCTGTAGGTGGCCCTTACAGATCAGTGTACCGGAGTGTCAGAACTCTGCACCACTCCTGTCCACGATTCATCTGTTCCATGGACACAGTCCTTCAGACTGCAGCTCCCTCAGTATGACACTATCTAAGGGAGCTAAATACAATTACAATTAAAAAAAAAAACAAAACAACTCTATATCTCTCTTTGAAACAATGACTTAGGATAAATGTCTATTCACAATAGACATTTGCAATAGCAGCTCACTGCAGACTCCTACTAATCTGATTTAAGCATGATTTTGTTTTCACTCAGGAAGCTTAAATTAATTAGCTGTTCCTGAACACTGTTACAGAAAGATGAAGTACCCAGTGGCTCACAACTACAGTTCCTAGTTCAACAGCCGCCTCTGCTACACAGTCAGGTTATGCTGAAAATTTATTTGCTTTAGCTACCATTACACAAGGGATTTACACTATTACACTGTTATCCCATTACATTCAAGTTTTGTACTTGCATAGATTGCCTAGAAAAACAGAAGAATTCAGATCCTTATGTGTTTCATGCATGCTAAATTGCCAGCTCCGAGAAGAATTCTGGTATATTCCCCACACTGATGAAACACTGTCATTAATGTACCCCAACGTTGTGAAGTTTGATATGAACTGATTTCCCATGATTGTCTGCTTTCCTATTCTGTAGTAGTACTAGTAATAATTGGTGGTGGTGATAACAATAAAAACAACAATAAATAATAATACTTATTCAATGAACTTTCAGTCCTGAATTACTTTTTAATTTAAAAGTTTTGGTTGGTAATTCACCCTGTGCATGGAAGACATCATTCTGGTGAGTAACAACAGGCAGGACAAAAAGTATTATAAAAAATGTCAAAATATTTGTTTGAATAGGCAATTCTTTTGTTCAACTATTTCATCATTATGTGGAGAACTCCAAGTCAGTTAGAAAATCAACGCACCTGACTCTCAGTGAAGTTTCCTAACTCTTGGATTTTCCTTCCACTGTCCCCTTAAAAATGAAAGGTAAACACTGACAACTAAATTAAGACAATTAATTAAGACAGCCAAAATCACTGTTCAAGGGATGTCTAATTAGATGAAGAACTTATTCAAAACATCAAGACTGTTACTCTGTGAATGACTCTGTTGCTATATACACAACGGCAGGTATCACGAGATAAACCACAAGCAGACAGACTGCTAGCATGATACAAGGAGATGCTTTGTCCTTATGCAAAAATTCATGGTGTGGCTAACACTGTTGGCACTTAAAATAAAATAAATAGATGTTTCCAATCATCCCCTTGACACAAACAGCAATGGGAAATGCCCAAGCATCATCACCACAATCAACATCTGAAGTTTAATTGCTTGCTATTCCTGGCTGATAGGACAAGGTTCTCCCTACTGATTTTTCATTTAAATCCACAGGCTGCTATCTATGAATGGCAAGCAGCTCTCCTGCCCCTTTTCTTTACAGCTTTCTCTTTAAAACAGAAGTTCAACACACAGTTCAGGAAATATTGTAAGATGAAGCTGGCTGCTATCCTAGAAATAAAAAAATTAAAGTTTCAGTAAAACCTGACGTCTCCCTGCAAATTACACCTTAACCCCTGCCCCCTAAAACAAACAGGAAAATATACTATTACCTAATGTCTGAAAATTTAGAGAATATATTCATTCATGGAAAATACTTCTCCAAGTGAAATGAACTAAAATTATTTCTTCTGTTTATGACATAGTAAACAAGATATCCAGGTACCTTTTTAACCTGTGCCTTCCTGGAAATACTACATACTTTTTATTTACCTGAGAAAGTGAACACTGGTCTTGGTGTAGATAATCTTACTAGCACAAAAACATGCTTAAGAAGACAGAACTGGACACTGTTTTTACAGAGGCATGCTACAACAGTTTCTAGCGTGATCCCTAACCCCAACAATTCCTGATCTCTGATTAAGACAGCTATCCAAAATCATGCTACTGAGGTGAAGACATAATATCCTCTCTGCTTTCAAGTTTATTTACAGAGAAATAACTTCATTTGCAAGTGACACATCCAGAATTCATTCATTGCTAACCTCAGTCTGTAATTCAATCCCATGACAATCACAACATCTATCAGATCATTCATGTGGCCATCACTGTAAATGCAACATTTGTGGCCAGTCCAAAACACAGACAAGATCAAAGGAACTATATAAAGGCAGCCCCACTGTGGTGACATTACACGCTGTGCCTATAAAACTATACTACTGCTTCCACAGCCACAGCTCTCTCTCAACGCTGAAACTGTATCAGGCTCTGTAACACCTGAAGTAAACAGAAGCTTCCGTCTCAAGGAAGTAAACAACAATAATCCCAACATCTGCTCAAAGGAAAGTGCTATCATATCACTTTATGTAAAAGTAAAAGCATTTTATTTCAAAGACAACAAGGAGCCACAGAAACCTTCTGCAAGATGGAAACATACACTAAGACTTTTTCCTTGCACTGTATTATTTTGGCAAACAGGAGGATTTCTGCTCTCAGAGGCCTATTTCCATGAGAACTGCTGGAGACCTGCACAGCCTGAATCTCTGCCTACAGCCCACAAGGAACCTCCCTCCAAGAGGCACAGATCTGGTGCATGGTATTGACATTTTGGGCAAAGCATCAGTCCTAATTATAAGTTTAAAACCAAAACTAAGTGTCACCGGCTCGTAGCAGAAATTAAGGCTGTGGCTGCTCCTGCATGCTCTGGTTTGGCCCGACAGCCACATGAATAGATAGCGAGAGTTCATTAAGCTTGTTATAGGTAGCAAGGACACACTGATCTTCTGAAAGAACACGTAAGGTTGAAACATACTTAGCACTGTATAACTCCAATCTCTGTATTATAAGCCAAAGATTAAAAGTATGAAAGTGACGAAAGGAACATTCATTGTCCTAATGGGTGAAAGAAGCATGTATCTAAGTGATCAGATCCTTAGAGTGCTCTTAACCTTAATTATTTCCGTAAGAATTATATTTAATACATGTCTATTACATGGCTGGGTTCCAAAGGCTATTGAGTCTCCTGGATGGTCCACTAACTACCCCTTTCTAGCTCCCTTTTGTTGAGAAGGATATTTAACAGAAATGGAAAGCACAGTCAGCATGGTAAGGTCACATTAACTTGTTGAAAATGGGCTCAAGAGCAGCTCTTTTTGCATTAGTTCTATAACTAATGACTCCAGTCATATGAGTGAGCAGCCAGAGAAGTAGGTATTATTTAGCAACCAAATCATTCCAGGATATCTGAAACAAAGTCCCTGTTTCTACTAGCTCAGGCAGGCCCAGTCACCCTTCCTGTTACTTGTGTACCATGCATGTGAGTTATGACTACAAAGCACACAAAATCAGAGCAAGTTCTTTAGAAGTGGCCGTTCCTTTCTACAATCCTTTAATGTCACAGTTGTACATATCTATTATCTCTGTGTAAAGACAACCAAACAAAAGCTACATTTATAAATCATTCAAATCATAAGAAATTATACCTCTTGTCAAATACAAACCAAATGCTACATGACTCAAGTACGCCTCAAAATACATGGCACATTTAGCAAAAATAATTATTTAAGAGATTGTAGGTTCAGAAATAAATGTATATATCCAAATATGGTCAACAGTAGTCAACAGCAGCCAACAGCATAGAAATACTATTTTCTTTACATGAGTGTTAGGCTGAGAAAAAAGCCCAATACGGAAATACCTAACTGCTCTAACTTGAAATCTGTAAAGAAAAATAACCGTAGTGTTCAGTTATTTTGCAACACAGTAAGAATAATCTATGTTGTATAACTTACTTTTAATGAAATATATGTAGTATTGAAACCAAAGATATTTGTTTCAATCTCTGAAATAGGAATTTACTCCTCAGCACAGCGGTCTCACAATGACTAAGAAACATTTTTTCAGGAATGTCCACACATCACAGTTTGAAATGGCTGCAGCCTTAATATTCTCACAGCAACACTGCAGGACTTTGATAAATAAAGTTTAAAACTATAAGTAAATAAAAAGCAAAATGAG
>NW_009941070.1:235-28219 GCF_000696875.1 Nestor notabilis | reverse complement strand
AGGAATGCCTCTCCACAACTTGATCTATTTTAAGGTTGCATCCTGGCCTTGCCAGGCCACTTAACAGCTTTAGTGAGAAGCTTGAAAGAAAAGAGGAGAAACAAAGAGACTTTACACAAGTCTCTAGAAGACTATTTTTCCTCTCATTTACTTTTCCTTAAATAAACCCTGGTTACAAGCTAGAAGCATAATTTTTAATTCCCCTTGAAAGTGACCAGAAATAGATTGTAGCCTCATGATTACATGGTGGGGAGAGACAAAAAGAAGTACTGTGAGCTACTAAGTCTGCCAATAAAACTGAGAAGCTATGGAAGCCTTATAATTCTTCCTAAATCTGGTTTTCTCATTCAGTTGCTAACAGCAACTACTATTTGTTTGAATCAGCAATAAAAAAGCAGGGGTCTGGCCCACTGCATTTGGCACTTTGACACAATATAATGGAAAGGTAATACATATTTTCATACTGACCAGTCTAAATGGTCAGTATGAAATGGTCCAGATGCTGCAGCCACCTCCCGAATGGATAACTTTCTGTATCATGAGGCCAACACAAATGCACAGAGTTACACCTTCCATCTATGTGGCCATCTCTCAGTGACAGCCATACTAAAAGCTCTTGATGTTCTGGCTGGGCACAAGTACCAACTACATAGCAGCACCTGCTATAAATGGTGTCTGCTTGCCTTTTAAAAATGGACACAGTACATGGTAGAGTTCATGTCACCTGTAACAGCTGGTTGAACGTAAAAATGAGATTCTTTTAATGCAACTGAAACACACCATGAATTTTATTTTGATGCATGATTTACTAAGTATGTAAAGGATCAAGAGTTAAGGAAAAACTGATGAACTTTAAATTATTTAGAAGTAAAGAATTCACATCTTCCCAAAGTATAAAACTTTTTGAAGTATTTTTGAAAGCTGATAAATACATTCCCTTCCTTTTTGTTTCTAGAACAAAACAAAATTACAGTATTCAAAGTTCTCGTACTCAACTATATAGCAAAGCAGATGACCCCTCCTGACAAGTTTTCAGTTGTATGGCAAAACACTGCTTAGACATGATGACTGAGATAGGGTCATACTTAGAGCTCCAAAATCAGCAAGTTGTGAACTTACACCGACTTCAGACTTTGAAACTAGGAAGATTCATGCACGAAGTAAACCATGCTCCTCCCTCTCATCACAGTTCACAGCAGGAAAACCAACAAGTCTGTTTTGGTCAACAACTGTGCATAATCTGGGTACTATATTTCACTTAAAAACCAACAGGTTTTGATGCAGTCAGGTGACCACAAAGCTCATTTAACAATGGACATTCAAGAACAAAGAGAAGGTAATTTCTAGAGTCAATCTGGAATCAACCAGCCATTCCAGATATAACAGGCTCCACTGCCAGCTGTCTTTGGTCATCTCTCTTTCCATGAGGTAGAATTTCAGATGCAACACCCTGTCCATGGAACCCAAACCCCTATTTTTAAGCAGAAAGACGTTTTACAGAAGTTCTATTCACCTGCCACTGGAACAGTCACAAGTAAACACTTTACAGTATCAGCTAAAGAGGACAGAGAATCATTTAGGTTTCTATCCTCAAGTTCCAGTGCAATCAGCTTCAGCAATTGCCCCCCATTAATACAGAAAGAGTGCAATGGATCAGGAGAACCTTGGTGGTTTCCCTCAGGCCAAACAACACTAAAAGATATAGAAGATTTGTCGTTTTCTTTTTTCTTTTTTTTTTTTTTTTTTTTTTTTTGACAGAGTGGAAAGAGAACAAACTGAAGGGGTTCCTTTGGTTGGAGTAAGAAGAACTCTAAAGTATGGAATAAACTGGAAGTTGTTTCCCAAATTCATTGCTGATTTTAGGGTTGTTGACATAAAACTTCATCATGTGTCAGCAGCATAGAGAGGAACAAAGAAATGATTCCAGATTAGGTCTTCATGTTTTGACATCAAAACATGAGTTAGAACTATGAAACACTGCTTAACAGTCAAGCTCTGGACAGGAGTGTTTTCCAGTGCTTAATTCTGAATACACTGGTATTAAAAGCACATTTTCCACACCCTGTTTTACAGACATTCCCTCTGCAAAATGAGGTTTGAAATAATACACACTAGCCAAACCATAACATATTACATAGGGGAAAAAAACAGCTGCGGAATACAGCAGGTAGTATTGCACTGTTCAGTTTACGAGACACAGGAACACAGCCATGAAAATACAGTATCTATTCTCACAGAAACAATTAAATATAAAAAACCTTAGGCTTTTTTTTTTTTTTTAATTTCTAGGGCAAAGGGATCAGTAATAAAACAACACATTTTTCCTTTCACCCTTCAGACAACATTATCTCATTAAAATAGCTCGCAAATGGTTTATCTGCAATTAAGACACATTTCTGGATGGCATCACTATTCAGTGACTTTCCATTTCACAGAGTATCTGCTACATTTTGTTGTGGTAGAAAAGTACATCAAAAATGAGTGAATTAAAATAATCTGCTGAATAACCTTGGATCAAGAGTGAACTCAATGTTTCAGCACAGATCTTACATGCTGCAATGGCTATCTTAAAGTGCTCTATTAAGAGAGTTTAACAGTTGGGATCTTTCTGTTTGGTTTTGGGGATTTTTGGGTTTGGGGTTGTTGTTGTTTGTTTTTTAAACAAAACAAAACAAAAAACTATGAAACACACCAAAAATCTGAAGCGAGAAAATACTGTTACATTTTTAGGTAAGAAGACAAAACCCTTCTCCCAGAAACACAACTGCAGTGTTCTTTGGTTTCCCTTGCTTTAGTGAAACCCATTGAGAAAATGAGCAGGGACAGCGGCGATTCATACGGTGCTGCTGCCATGAGCCCTCACCTAGGCATGCAGAAAACTGACCTACCAAATCTGTGTGGAATATGGTGAGGTTTATCATGCACCTCCCAGAAGAACATCCCCCAGTAGTGCAGTTGGGTGCTGTGGGCACACAGATTTCCCATAGGCTCCCCTGAACATCACTACTGCGAATGCCACTGCTTTGCTTCAGTTAGGCATACACTAAGGCCACAGGAGAGCTATCATCTCATCCTGTCTGAGACCACCAGCACACTGGATCAAAGTATCATTTATTTCATGAGTTTTCCCACCCATTGTCATTCCTCCACCCGCTCACCCTACCTGGCAAGTTCTGTCTAAAATCACAATCCTAAGCCAACTTATTTAGCCAAAGTTTTGGTATTTTCATGACAGGTTTCTGCTGCAAGGTTTATGACTCAAAACATGCGCCTACCATGCTTCAGCAAAGTAGCACCATACTATTTCTCTAAACCCCCCTACAGTATGAAATAAGTAAAGCTTTATGTACGTCCCAACTTAAAGGGTGAACATTGTTGACACACATTTTACACATGCTGCAGCAATGCCATTCTGCTGTGCACACGCCAAATTCTACCACAGAGCTGGCTGGCTGCTGATCACAGTTGGAAGTGATGTCTGTTCTAAGTTTTTTCGTCTGAACATCAAAGACACTGAGATCTTGCAACTGGACTGTGAAGTTTTGGTACACAACTAAAGCACTGCTTCAGGGTAAAACAAAGAGTTATTGTTGTCTAAATGCATCAGTTAACCTTCAGACCACAGCACAAACAGTCTTTTTAGTCAGATTCTGGATCTTTACACAGATCAAATGGAGAGTTAGCTTAGATGCCAAAAAAGCTGCCAG
The DNA here is from genome assembly GCF_000696875.1 of Nestor notabilis. Lineage (NCBI taxonomy): Eukaryota > Metazoa > Chordata > Aves > Psittaciformes > Psittacidae > Nestor > Nestor notabilis. The sequence goes on along the minus strand of NW_009941070.1, from coordinate 24,512 downwards.
GGAAGCCAAAGAATCATGAAAGGAACTAAAAATTAACAATGACCATTTTTTTGCAGGAAAGATAAAGGGATAATGACATGACCATGCAATTTAAAAGCACCACATTTTATTTCAAGATACTATGTGCCTGAGCTCAAGAGATGCTGTGAACACTGAGTATATCTAAGTATTTATCTATCTTCCTGAAATTACTCATTTTCTGTGTTAAAATGCTCAAGGCTGTACTTTATTTACATCTAAGCTGCCATTCCTTTCCATTGCTGAAATGAAGGATCCTTGGAAAATGTATAGAGCAGACACTTTTTAAACTCTATTAATAAATCGATGGACATCTGTATTTTCTGCTTTCTCTTCCTTCTTAGGAAACCACTGTTGCACAGCAGAAAACATTATGCTGCATCGAGGTACTCTGTAGGCTTTGTTACACTGGTTACAGCTCCTCCCAACACAAGAATTAGGAACACTGCACAGATGCTCAGTGTGTGAAAGACTTTGAATTACTTGAAAACAAAAAGGAAGCATCAACCTCACTGCTACTGGTGCCAGGCTAAGCAATATTACCAAATATACATTCGTTAATACTGGTTATAAAACCGGCATCGAGTCAAAACCAACGTGCTTAAGGTGTAGTGAAGTGGGCTCAATGCACAAGGGTGTGTGTAGTGAAAATTCTTAATGGGCACTGTAACATTTCATTTTTCCTGTTGAAATTTTTCAGATATTAAGAAAGGACTATATCAACATTTCCCATCTTAAAACTTGTATTTTGAGTGAAATTATTTCATTGTCAAATCAAAAAGAAATTCACACAGATGCTTTCATATCAGGTGCATTACTTTGAAGAAAAAAAAAAATCATCAGATCTGATCAGTACAAATTTTCAGCACTGCTCATAAAAGCGGAGTGAGGATGGGCATACATGCTTCTCAACAGCAAACACACCATTCAATTTTAAAATCAGAAACTATTGTCTGATCCTAGCATTTTAAAGACACCAAATAAAATGTTATTTGTTATACTTTGCATTTACCCAGTGGTTTTCTCAGCTAGATGGCTCAGGCTTGTCTCACAATCTGTGTCAGAGATCACACCCTATCCTCTGGACAGTCAATCAGATACTATAGCAACTGAGTAAATATATCTGATTATTTTAAAATTTAGGTTCAAAATTAATTTCCTTCTATGTATTTTACTTTTAGAGACTACTGCACATTATTTTTTTTTTTACATGGAAAATTCTGCCAAATTACACAAAGCTGGAAATACTCTGATGTGTGATGTATATTCCACTACATGCAACAGCTCTCTACAACAGATGCAACTACTCTCTACAACAGCACTAGACATCACCAAGGTTCTCCCTGTACTCCTGCAGAGGCACTGTTTTCCCTCATTTGCAGGAAAGGGAGTCATCTATGTCTCCCTCTTTTTTTTCTCCCCCCTAATTTTAGAAAGCTCAGTCCAGTGTTTGAAGGATTCGCTTTCATCAGCTGGGAGACAGTTGATGCTGTACGCTGGGAGGAAAGTAAGAACAACAAAGGTCACCACCACTGCACGACCTCTTGGCCTTCAAGGCAATAAAACATACTGCACTCAGAATCTGCCAGCTGATATCACTACAGGGTGCTTCTGTGATGAATGTAAGAACTGATTTAAAGCAGCCGTTCTTCACATACGTGCATATCACAAGGGAGAAGGATATTAGGATAGCTTTCCTGACCAGCTAAGAAAGAGAGGCAGAGAGGCAAAAAGAAAGAAAGAGAACAAAAGAAAAAGGCCAACAGAAGGCCAAACAGAGGGCCAGATGGTGACTGCAGCCCAAATCTTTGTTAAGTTCCCTGTGCCTATCAGATCCTCAGAGAATGAAAAGATTGGATAAGAAGAACAGGCATAACACCTTCTTTCTGATCTTGTTTATACTATGAGAGATGTACCTAAACAAGCTGGGGGGATTTTCCACCTGTGTTTTAAATTAATGCGTAAAACAGTCCGAAAAATACTTCTGTCTAGTTTACATGTGCTCTATAAGAGAGGCCAAGCATTGTGCTTCAAAGTCGGCTCAGGAGTCTTAGCCCAGCTTTGGAGATGGCATCAGTTTTATAATGACTGGACAACCTGGGCGGAGCTCAACACTGATTCAGTCTAAATGAATGCACATTCAGTGTAACTTACAGAAGATGGAAGACAAACCACCCAGACTCAAATACTTGTTTTCACAGTGCTGAAAGAACATCCCCTACACCGCCTGATCCGACTTTTCTTAAAATTTTATTCGCAAATAAGAATTAAGAAGATACTTAGAGCAGGTTTTGCATTCCCTTCAATCCTCTTGTAAAATATTTCTACGGTTAGAACTAGATCCTCCATTAACCTAAGGACCTCATCAGAATGTATTCACTACCTTTGCATTTGTCCTATTATGTATGGCTTTGCCTGATCACATTATGTTACCCTATTTCAGGGTATGAAAAAACAAAATAGGTGGCCAGGAAGTCTTGTTCATGAAACATTCTGCACTGAAACAAGAGCCCTGAATTGCTACCATCATAACAAATAAAACTGTATTTTCCCCTTACACAGCTTTACACGAAGTGCGTACTACATAAGGCACTGCTGCAATATGAACAGTAGCAACAACGCCGAGCAGTTCTGAACATTCTCCAATACTCATGTTTTTTCAAAGTTCTTTACTTTTGTGCTCATGTGTATAATTCCTGAAGAAAGTATTACAAAGTACAGGAAAGCATGAATAGTTGGTCCTTGAAGCTGGAAGATAAAGCCAGTAATGAATGGACAACCAGCCTATTCAGAAGCAGAGGTCTATAGATGAGACACTGTGAATCTCCACACTGGGAGTTCTTTGTGACAGCCACTGAAATAGGCATTGCAGACATCTGTAGTGAATTCAAGTATTATGTTGAGCACTTGAAGAAAATCAAAGGTGAATTAGTTTGTCTAAAGGCATTCAGAAAATGACCACGAAAAGGAGAAATAGCCTTACACATCCTGATTCCTGGTTGAAGGTGCACCCAAGAGCCTAGTGTTCCTTTGACACTGCTGTACAAGAAAGATAAGGTTGTACAAGAAGGAGCTTTGCTCCATCACCAGGGAGCATTGTGCAGTAAAGCTGTGTCGTTCCAGAAGCTTAAGAATCCATGAAGTCCAAGTTTCCCTGGATATGTGTCCTATGGTTGACTGTAAACTCACCTGAAGTTTATTCAGCTACTTCTGGGGCCTTTCTACAGAAGGATTCCCTTCTGTAGAAACAAATCACAACCTCTCCTTCAATGGCATTATCTTCTGATTCTCCTTCCTCTATCTGGCTAGTTTACTGTATTAGTTGTCTTTGACATCTGTCTGTCACACTTGATTTAAATAAGCCAGGTTACTAGAGAAAACATACGGATAAACACAAATACACTGAAATTAGCTTCATGTGAGCATATGTGATAGGAAACAAGAGTAAAATAATCTTTGATCCTTTTAGGAGGTGAGAGCATCCATAAAATCTCTGAACAGCAACTGTTAATACCACAATATCACAAGCCCAGCCCCTGCAGTTACCAACAGAATTTCCTGGGAGCTGATCAGCTTTCTTCATCTCCTCTGAAATTGGATGGGAATGTCCTTGAAGCAAATATATCTTGCAGGAAACAATTAAGGAAAAGGGCAAATGGGAAGAAAGAATTACTTCAGTAATTTAGATAAAACACTGTGTAAGTGAGCTTGTGGCTGTCATTCAAAGCTATGAAATGGCGGAGGACTCAATTTTCAGATCTAACCTCTTCTCTGGCAGTAGCACTGGAGAAGCAACAGGTAAGTCAGTGCCTGGACTTTGTCAGACAGGAGAAAAAAGCCTGTGTGGCACTTCTTAAGTCAGCTGAAACTATTCACAGTTCTATGCCTCAGATGATCTTAAGGCTGAAGAATCCAGCCTACCCTGAACACAGACAGCAACTCCAGAAGCTGTAAGATCATGCCTTGACATCCTATATTGTGCATTCAGTGCCATCCTCCTTGAAAAAAGAGAAATTTGGAATGTGGAAAATTATTTGGTAGCAGCTCAGAAGAAGATAACTGGAGTAAGCCAGGCATAACAACAAGAATGCTACTGAATTAATGCAAACGTTTCTAATAGTAAATGAAAACAAAATCCAGAAAAAAAACACAACTGGAAACCCTAAAACCTGCCCAGTGGTAATACATAAATGGGATTATACTAGTTCAGAAAAAATAAATAAATAAATAAAATTACTAATGCCAGTGTGCATTTCAGTTTTAGGGGAAGTAGGTCTTTTTAAATGAATCTGATTTTATTCTGTAAGAGTTGGGTAAAGTATCTTGGCTAATGACCAGTGGGCAACTACCAGTGAACAGAGATACTTGCAGAAGGGATCTGTGAGGCCATACACACAACTCCTCAACTCAGGGGAAGGGAAGCCTCACAGGACACAACACAGAGCCATCTACTTCACTGAGGACTGCTGTCCAGCAAAGGAGGCAAAAGCTCCGTAGTTCTCCCTCCAGAGCTTACAGACAGCTACACTGTTTCATTTGGAAAAGTCCAGGGGAACCTCCAAGAAACCTAGAAAGGTCTCTGTAAGTAATAACCACCATGGCAAAACAACCACCATGGCAGAATAATTCAGAGCCACTGTCTCAGCAACAGTCAGCCAGAGAAAACTTGCTGCAAAACAGGAAAGGCAGATGAGATGGAGGAATTGTTAAGAAAGAAAAATGATTCATCTGTTATCTCCACCTTTCATAGAAACCTCTCTAAAGCTGGTTTAAATAAAAACTAGTATCTTTTGCAGACCACTGAGCAGAAATGCTCTCCAGAAGCATGCGTATCTGGCACACAGATGTCTGTTCTGATGCATGTTGGCCCATATACTTGCAGTTAACCTATCATTTTGTCTTCACTGTTACACTGTTTTTTCTATGAAAGCAATGTATTGACTGTATCTGCAGTGAACCATGAAAAGCAATCCAAGTCACTAGGTATACCTATTCCTACAGCCATACTGTCCAGCCACTGTAATGTGCCTGGACAAACCACCCTCTGTTTTTACCCTAATCTCTCTAAACTGATCTTTCTAATATTACTAAATGATGTGGTATTTCTGTGGAAGAAGATTCAGAAACTGCTGGGTGTAGTCATTCTATCTACACGTGCTGTACAGGATCTCAGAACAATTTACACTGCGTACATCTAGCCACTCTAAATTGAAAGGCACAAACACAGTCTTACAATGGATTACTGGAGGAGCTCAGTCACTTTCCTATTTATGCAACTGAATTTCTCAAAATTTTCAAGAAGGGGCAGAATTGAAAAATAAGACACTAGCTAATGTATCTGGAAATTTAGATTACTCTTCCATGACCTCTTAAAATAAAAGGTTATTTTTCATGCTACTGCCAAAATACGACAGTATGAACATTTATGTAGGTAAATTACAACAATCACAAAACTACTGAGCTTCTCTGTAAGCTGATGTAGAGCACCAAGTTCTGTATTATTTTACATCCAGTATAATGCAATTGCCCTCATTAGGTTACACCAGTTCACAGTTTCATAAGAGAAAAGTTTATACCAGTTCATGGTTTCATAAGAGAAAAAGCACAGAGTAATATTTCCTTTAAACTAGTGCATGTTTATCCCAACAGTACACGTGGCTTTTTTTCACATGGAATACTGTATTGTAACTTACACAAAGTGGTTCCATTACATGGATTATAAGGCATGGATTCTCTGAAGCCACATGTGACATGGGACTAAGCAAACCCACTTCATGCAAAACAGACAGTCTATCTCCATCACAGCTGATGGACAGACGTGGTTTACTCAAGTCCTCACATTTAAACTGTGAAATCAAAAGTGAACTTAAACCATTAAAAAGTAATTTAAAAGACCAGATCTGCAAACATTAATCCAGCAGCTGCATTCCCAGAACAGTAAATGTGTGCGCACCACTTTTGTAAAACCTTGCATTAATTTCAGCTCTTCAATCCTTCTGTCTTTCACCATACTTGAAAAACTGCCAGTCCTTCCTCTAGGATATACTAAATGGGGACTATTGTGGACATGGGCATCACATGCCTGTGAAGAGCTTGCTTAAGGTTTGAAACCATATGAGTAAGTACATCACAACAGAACTATGCTGCCTTTTGAAATTGGCCCAGTATTAAAATATCCAACTGACCAACAAAAAACAAATTAAGGTTTGGGCTAAAAAAGCTGCTTCTACTCTTTTATGTACCCTGCTTCACAGAACAGCATGCAGCAGTCTATGCCATGTTTTCCTACATATAGACCCTTGGTACAAACAGAAATGAAAAGTGAAGGTTGAGCTTCTGACAAAAAAAAAAAAACCAGAAATTGCTTAATGTTGAATGAGATTAGGTTTTCTGATTTTATCTTTTTTTTTCAAAGATCAGAATTTAAAACCAAAAATAAGTATCTACTGACATTTAAGAAGGAGTTTAAATCAGGCCAAGTGGTCCATTAAAATATAACCCAGTTATTATCAATCCAGAATGGAGGAGTGCCTGCTAATGACCTATGCTATGAAAATCTGCCATCAATAATGTGTGGCTGGTTGACAACGCAGTATTTGAGGATTTTCATTGTCCTGTGGATATGCACCAAGTATGAAAAGCTTCAGTTTCACTGCTTCCAACAGATAAGGGGGAAGGGGAAAGGGAAAATAGTGATAGTTTAGGGCCAGAACTTAAGAAAGAGCTTACTAGGCATTTTTTCTGGTATTTATCTTAAAAGTTCCCTCTCTGAAGTCATACGATCTGTCAGCCTGATCACTTCAGAGCATACAAATGGGTAACATGGGGACTCAAACAAATATTTAAAGCTTCTAGCTCCAGTTTTTAGCATTAGTTGCAGTAAGGAACTGCAACACCCTCCACGCTTGCGTGGTTCTGGCACAGCATCCTCTGGAGAACTTCTACGGCTGCTTCACAGCAGAAAGGGCCGGGAGAGGTTGCAACAGGCTGGCTCTTGCACACCTTCAGAGGCAGCAGGGAGAAATGCAGACCCTGCCCACCCCCTCTGCATATAGCTTCATGTACCTAAAGACCTGCCTTCTACACTTGACAAATAACCTTCACAACATCTGAGCTGTGGGATGTCTCCCCACATTCTTGAGGAAAGATTGCTGCACCCCTAGCATACCTTTTGAGAAAGAGAAGTCAGTGGAACTCTGCCCACACTCGGCCATGTGAACAGGCAGTGCTCAGGGACAGCTGGCGAGGACATTAGGTGAGGAGGGAGGAAGGAAGCCTTCTGTGGGTGTTGAATGCATTTGCTGCAGACCAACCCACCTTTTCAGAATTAAATTCACATCCTCTGCTGTCACAGACCCAAATATCTGTGTGGTTTTACTCAAGGCTAGTTATTTTGCTGAAATGGCACAGGAAAAGACATCATTCTTGCAAAGGACCAGGCAAGGACTTAAGAGGGATTAATCGTGCTTTCTCAACAAGGTCAAGAAAACACTATTATCAAATTTCTTCAAAAAACCCCACCTCTTTTACACTACGGAAGTTATAATGAAACCAATTAAAAAATTACAATTATATTTCTCAAAACACAGCATTTCTTTTCGGGGTTTGAAAAGGGGAAAAGCGGGCAAAACCAAAGCATACATGCTCTGCCTTCTTTAAGAATATAAATAATATCTGAAAGCTCTTTGGCAATCCCATTCCACTAATATGATTACATTTCTTGAAGAAGGCTATATACTTCTTGTACCTCATGTTCTTCCAGTGTTTTGCTTTCACCTACACATTTTGCTTTCTCAAGCAACAGCTTCAGTCTTGTATTTTTCCACTATAAACTGACATCAACCCAAAACCTGCCCCTTAACTATTCAAGGGCATGTTGGCACAAAAAAAATATTGTCCTCGTGAGCAGGCTGGGTGTGGTATTTGAATGCTGTACATTCCTTCAGTTAATTGAAAATTATATCTCGCTTTTCTAAGGTTCAGTAAACAAATAGCTTGGCAAAAAGACAATGAGAAATAAGCCAGGAATACCTATTTCAAATAACTTCTATTTCAAGTATGCCATTAATACATATGTTGATACACAACAAAATTTCTGATGTTCTAAGCCTTTAAAAGGAAGAGAAAGAAAAATCAGAAAGCAGGGCACTACCAAACCCTAAGGCTGGCAGTGAGCCAAAATGAAGATCTGTATGTACAGGTTTACTCACCTCAGTGAATCATCACAAAATTGATACCCAGATCAATACGAAATAACAGAAATGCCTTCTCCCCTCCCTTCCCTTCTTATTTTCTCTCTGGAAGACCCATCTGTGGCAACCATATTCATTTTCCAGGCGTGTCTTCTCTACTACTAACATGCAGCTGTTTCACAGATCAGGTTTGGGGAAATTTCTGAGCCTCTGTGAGTACTGTTATTTAATTTATTTACACAGGTACACTTACCTGGAAAACAATTTTCAATAACATTCACAGAAATTACATACGCATTCACAGTCACTAAATAAAGTTTCAGGAATTCTTAAAAAATACCAAATGAATTACTCAGAATAAGTCAGCTGAGCACTAAGAAAAAATCTTTATAAACTGAGGTAGGCTGAGTTTAAAACAGTCTGTTTAATCCGAACATTGAAAAAGGGATAGACATATTTTTAGGGCTTTTAATATTTATTCTTAAGTCTCCTTTTTATGCAACCATGCTACCATTATTTTCAACAATTTCAACATCTGTTATCAACTCTTAAAAGTAGTCTCTCGGATCCTTTTTCCTTGTCTTTTGTTATGTTCATGGATTTGCTCCTTAAAACTAAGGGCAGTCTGCTCTCCACTTGAAATAGATGGACGTTTTCAGAACAATAGAAAAGCACACAATAGAGAAGGTTAATTTCAGCTAAGTACATTGGCACGGTTGACCACATTTCACAACAACACAAATACAAAAAGAAGTGTTTGCATACGTCAGTAAGAATGGCCCTGTGCGCTCCAGCTCCCACAAGCCACCCTGACTCTCTCATCTGCTTTCACACAATAGGCAAGGACTGTGAACACAGATTGTTCGCTGTGCTAAAATGTCAGTGCAGCCTGGCCCAAACTTCAAGCTCCAGGCAAGCCTGTCTGTCTATCGGGTCAAAGAAAGGATTTTCTTAATAGTTCTACTTTAAATGGTCATGGGGAACGCTTCCCATGGTGCACTGAGTGCTCACTATGTCCTTTCAGCTGGGCAGCACAACCCATCTCATGAAACAATAGGTTTGTTAATTCATTTCATTCAACAAGTTCAGGAACTTGGAATAAGTCTCTCTACTCCCAACAGTCTACTTCCAAATGTAATATCAGAAAAATTAAAATAATTAAAAAAATAAAATAAGACTAGCATCAAAAAGTAAACACGCAGTTCCACTGGCCACAACTCCAGGTAAAACTACAGCTTTTCAGAAAGGATGTATCATCCCCAGAGCAGAAGCAGCATATATACTGTTCTCTAGAATTACTAATTCATTTCTCCGCATTACCCTTATACGTCTAACCCATTCCTTCCAGAAGCTGCCATGTTGGTGTGATCAGATTAAATGGGATTTTTATTCACAGTCATGAGGTTCCTCACTGCTCTCTGATCTCAGCACAGAAGGTCAACTGCATAAATAATGGGCGCTGAAACTGCACAGTTATATGACCAGACATCCTGTTTGCTGTGAATTCTATTTTTAATACTTTTCATGATGTTGATAGTGGGAAGTCCAGGTTTAACCCATTTGCTTTTTGTTATAATTAGTTATATGCAGTTAGTTAATCCCAAACCACTTTTCTGAGATCATCATGTACTGATTCTACTTCTCGCTGTCATTTGTAAGGTGTCTTTTCACTCCCAAGCTCCTTGCTCCTGCATTTCAGAAGCTTTTCAGACTGCTCTGGGAATCAAAGACTTCAAAAGGGTTCCCCCTGTTACCCAATCTTAAAAGCAGTGTAGTCAAGGAAGATTGTAAAATTTGGTTTCTGTATGGGAGCCAAGACATTAGAAAGAATATGAAACTCAAAATATTTTATGCAGAAATTTCCTAATAGTGAACTAGCCAGGAGGCTGTGAACCCTCAGCACCCACTGGGAGACATATATAGGACAAAGTGTTTCTTAACAAGGACACTTACTCCTTCCCTGAAAACTGTACAGCATAGATCCTAGCTAAACTCAGCTTCATCTCCCACAATGGCTTTTCTTAAACTAATTATTTCTTCTCTTTGATGTAGTAACCAAGCACCTCTCTCAGCTGTCTTACAGTTACTTACAATGTGACTGTAAATACTCATCCATTACTTCTTAGTGAAGGATGTCTCTTACATACACTTCAAGCATAGCAGCTCCTGCTGAAACGTAGTCAGCTGTTTCTTGCCCTCCCCCAGGTTACCAACCATCATGTCAACTAGACCTTCCAATGGTGTCAATTTTAAAAGAGCTTTTTGACTGAACAGTCACACTGACTGGCTCATACACAAAATATTCAGTCCTTATATGTTGCTCAGTTCAAACTATCTTCTCTCCTTGTATGGACTGCAGATTTATAGAATGAATGCTACACACTAAAAAATAAATAAACACCTAAAACAAAACCCCCAGAGGAAATAGAGGAAAACTTGATCTTTTTCCTTTCCAGTGGAAAAGCCTTTAAAGCCTGCAAAAAATACAAGGCTGAGAGAATTAGCATCAATTCAGAGCATCAGATGTTGATACACATCTTCAGCTCTACCCCATCTTTGGCTTTTGCTGAAACAGAAAAAGATTTTAAGAAAGGACAAGTGCAGACATTAACCTTTTATCTTCTCCCTATTTTTTCATAAGTAAACCACAAAAGAAAAAAGCTAAACAGAGGTTTAAATCAGGTAAAGGACATGTATTCATAGTAGTAGTGTATCTATAAACATTGTCTATTTAGAAATAGATCTTCACCCTTTTTTGCAAGGGGACGAAAAAATCTTCCCTACAAAGCAATGAGGAAAACAAGGCCAGGGAACATGGTAGGAAACCAGTGTGAAAATGCAGGCAGATGCGATTTCATGCAGGACAGGAAATGAAAACAAAAGGACTGCATTTGCTATGTAGTACTATGGAAAGACTGACTCAATAACTGAGACCTCTACTTTTAATTTCCCTGAAAGCACCCAGCACTGCTAACCCTGACACCAGCAAGGGAATCATCCAGCAGGAACCATGGAAAACACTCAAGTGTAGGCAGGTGACTGACTGCCAGAATTTTTAACATTGTTTTCTCTAATCACACATCAGTCTGAACTTATCAAACAAATGGTTCCTTCCAAAGCATAGCACCATTCTGACTTGAAAAAACTTTAAAAAGTGTGGTGATGAGTCATTCCAAAGTTTAGTTTCTACCTGAAGTGGCATGGGACATTTCTTTCAAGATTCTCACTCGTAATAAAACATGAAATACTGGCAGAAATAGCTGCAGCATCCTTCCATAAAAAACCACAGCAATATAGACACAAAGCAGGCCAAGGAAAAAAATAGGTAATCCATTTGGCCATTGCCACACCACAGAAGACATTTGCTGAAGTATTTTTAAAAAAGACAACTGAAATGTAAACAGAAAAAAAAAAACCCCAAAAACCTAAAAACAAACAAACAAACAAAAACAAACACAACCCCCCCCCAGATGTTGTCTGGTTGAAATACCTGGCATGGCTGTATGAAGCTTAAGGTGTTTACGGGAAGGAAAAAAAAAAAAGAAAAAAAGAGGCGAGATGTTAGAGGGAAATCCTGAAGGAAGGGACGAGAACATGGTCAAAAACATCTCAGAGGGTTGAGGGTTTTTTATTTTCAGAACTCAAAATCTTTTTATCTATGTTCCCTCAAGTCCCATAAATAAGAACGTTTTGTATCTTGAATATATTTTTGACCCAACAAAGAAAACATACATGAAAACTATTTACATCCCAGTTGTCTGTTGTCAGTCACAAGCTTCATAAAAACTTCAAACAATTCTTCTCTTGTGACCATGCCTAATTTAATATGAAAGTCAGAATTTCAGCTCAAACCCTCAGGGGAGCTCAGCTGGATTTACTGTTAAATCTTTGCCAGTGTTTTGGAAAGAGTCTGCACTGCAAAACACCCACCCAGTCTAGTCTTAACTAAGCCAAGATGGCAAAAACTTCAACAAACTGGAAAAAAGCCACTTGTATTATATGCTAGCCTCCAGAACACGAGGGATATCCTTGTAAGGGCATCTTTAATTGCCATTCCCTTCATTTATCTTTTCATTCCCATCGCCACCTCTAACATTAAAAGCAAACAAAATTAAGTAGCCAAATTCTCCTTACCTGTAACTTAAAGCAACTTTATTTCTATGCCCAGTTTGGGAGTGTTCTGCAGTCCAACTGCAGAGCTGACTGTAATATTGCCACAGGAGAACAGAAGCCTCCCCAGTGGAAAATGCAGGTATTGGCCAAGCATGGGGAACATGCTTTGACTCTCCTTCTACAGTTCCTTTCCTATGCCTACCAGGATCTCCCCATCCAACATGTGAGTAGCAGTGAGCACTACAGTATCTCAAGGATATTGTTTGTGTTGATAACACTTCATGGCTTGGTCACTTTCGATTTTGTGACTTACAAATTCATTAAAATCGTAAATATAATTAGGATCACAACAATGAAAGTGATGGTATATTGAACAAACTTCCTAACTTCTCTCACTTTCCAGTTTTTCTTCTGTGTAATTAATATTGAACTACATGGAGGGTTTTGGTGTGGGTTTTTTTTATTTTTTTTAAACCTGTAGGTGAGTAATCCAGGATTAATTTTCTATACCCATAATCAGGTTTTCATAAACTTAACAGATACTCACAATGTTATGGCCAAGTAAAACTCTCTTAATAGTCTTCAAAAGTAACTCTTTTTCAATTCAGACTTGTTGAGTCACAATGGATTTTCTTCTGCTGTGAAAAGCTATTTTTACATTTTAATAGTTTGGCTTATTCTAAGGTTTGAGGGTAATAAAAACATTCAGATGAAGATCACTTCAAAAGACAAATTGAAAAACACTAGCTTTTTATTGATGAAAGGAATACAGTCAAACACTGGCTAGCATATGATTTGAAACATCAAGTTGTATTGCAAGACAAATACAAATAAGGTACTAGAAAGCCAATGTCTAGCACAAAGAACAATACTTAAGTTCCCTTACTTGAAACCATCAGTCATTGCTCTGACACCAGCAACAACAAACAGGAACTCTAACAACTGTGACTGTTATGAATTCAGTAACTCCAACAGTCACTCCATGTACCAATCTCAGTAAGTTTTACAAATACTAACATGGCATCCCAAGTAGCAAAACACTTTGCTATGTATATTTTTACATTACAAAAGATTCAGAACTTGAAGCAGCCTACCCTCTCTACACAGCACAGCTCATTTGTGTTGTAGAAGAAAGGAGAGTAAGTTTCAGTAATTCTGCAATCTATGCATGTTTAAGACAACATCTCTGTAGAAGGCTCACAGATTTTAATGATGGAAACAGAATGAGGATCAAAAGGTAGTGGTTAGAGAAATGCACTGATGCACTCAGTTTCCCTTTAATTTAAAAAGAGGGATACATCAACTAAAGCAGTAGCAGCAGCGCCATGACTTACGTGTCAAGCGACCTACAATTCACTTCTCGGCTGAATGCTTAGATGGGAAATAAGCAGAGTATAAGCTAAGAAGGAAACCAGAATTCCTGACTCCTAATGGCTCAGTCATCTTTCTGTCACATCAAGTATGATGTCATAAAGACTACATAATTATAGAGCAAGAAAACGATCTTTTAGACGTGATCATCTCACTAGACTACAATAAATCAAACCACTTACTGTCATTTACATCCACAATGAGAAGAATCATGGATACATTAGGGAGCACATTCCTCTACACCCAAACAGTTCAAGTATGACAATCCAATATAAATTGAAGGTTCTTAGTAGTTTCTTTAAAATAGCAAAACACAGGCACCAAAAAAAGCAAAAAATCACAAGCATATGGCACTATGGAAGAGTAAACAATATTGCTTTCAGGGCTAGCCAAGGGATTACTGTTACATGGGGAAATCAAGGTTGACTTTTAAAAATCTAAAAATAATTTTAAGAATGCTTCCTGTCTCAATGCTCAAGACAAGAGAAAACAAATGAAAAGACTTACCGTCTACACGCCATCTAGGTCATTGGTATTACACAACCTCCCTTTCTAAAAACACTTCAAACAAATTCCTATTCCAGACATTCACAGGCCCTAACTGATGAAAAACAAGTGCAAGATATGAAATAAAACCTGGAATTACAAAACTGATTGTTTTCAGTAAAAGTCCCTGTGTCCCTGACAAACCGTAATAGAATCCAAGAGTCTGATCAGATTTAATTAGTTTAATTAAATAGAATCTGTTAGGTAATTACCTGCATGCCATTTTATACAAGAGGGCTGGATCACTACACAGGACATTCACTCAAAATACTTCATTCAATTTTTGTCTTACATAACTGCAAAGCAACACACATCGTTAGGATAAGCATACCTCTACAGCAAAGAATTACGTATGCAACTCTTCTTTACCATAGGTTCCAGCTCTGCACTACTTCCAAATTAGTAAAACAGGAGCAAACTTGTCCATCATACCTCTTTCTGTGTGGTGAAGACACCACACAGGCACATTTCTGCCTTCTAAACTAAGTATCATGCCTCCAACACCCTATCATACCATGCCTGAAAGTTTTACAATCAAAAATACTTGCACTGAAAAAAACATGACTTAGCAAGCCTTTACTAATTATTCTAATCTCCCTTTGTGTTGAAAGTTACAGGACTGCATACACTCATTTAGATGATCAAAGGCAAACAGGCAAATATCTGTCCGTTAAACTACTATCCTCTGAAATATACTCGAAGCCAATACTTACATTTGGTACTTAGAATCAGAAACCACTAACCATACCCTTAATTACTAGAAAGTATGTTCTACTGCAATATAAATATTGATAAAATGAAATCATTCCATGCTTAACTTCATCTTTCCAGTTACACTGCATACGTGCTGGGCCTCTCAGTATTTCTGTGGAGATGAAGTCACAGCACCAGTTTCTGTTCCCGTATCTGCTACAGGTTAAAATATCACCAACCTACCCTTACTTTGGCACATAGACCACTAACTGCTTAATGGAAAATTGCCTGGCTTAATTCTTCAGTGTTTGTAACAGAGAAAGTGCCCAGGTGAAGGTTTGTGTTAGGAGACCAAAGTTGGAGACCTCAATCCATTTCCTTGCTTTGACCAACTTTCTTGGCTATCTTTGGACAAGCTACCTAGCACCTCCATGCCTTGGTTTACAATCTGTAAAATCAAGTTAAACATTCTAATTTCAATTCTGAAGGACAGAGAATTTAAGAGACGTTACATGTTACTGGGGTAGCTCATGCAATGGGAATGAGGTCCCTACATACACATCTCCCAGTTAAAACACTCTGGGCAACAAGGAGAAGCAAAACCTCCTCTTCAGTGAGAAGGGCGGTCACTTGGAAAGAAGATCTTGAGGATGAATGACTACAGCCTGATTCAGCGAAGCATTTAAATACGTGAGTGGCTTCAATGAATTCGTCAGAAGTACGGCCAAAACACAGGGAAATCTCTCATATTTAAACAAAAGCAAGACATCCACAGCTATGCAGAACTGGCACTGAGCTGGCAATATTTTATTTGAAATAAACAGGATCTTGAGCTGGTAATATTTTCTTTGAAATAAACAGTATCTTGAGCCTGGAAACATCTAGTATTCTCTAGCTTTACCTCATTTCCTTTTGCAATATGGATGAGAAAACTTAAGCAAGGCAGTCATCAGTTTTCCAAACTAAGTCCTAAGCCCCTTCTTTTCAGCTATTTGTGTTAGGAGTGAAGAAGAAAACCAACGCTAAGGCAGTTTGTAACTGCAATTGTAAGAACACCCTATGTGGGTGTTCACCACATTTGAAGCATGCGACCCGGGTTACATAGGAGACAGTTCATAAAACCAAAACATTAAATTTTGTAAGGAGCAAAAGTAATGAAATCCAGTTTCACAGGAACTTCTTTCTCATAGGCTCCAAGTGTCAACAAAAGCATTTCCTGTGGTTGGTACAGTCATAACATTCCCCCTCATGTGTCTGTTAGGATTCCCAGAAATGATACAGCACTTCTGCCCTGTCTTTATGTAGGCTTTTCTTACAGGCAACTCTTACAGGAACATGGCAGCATTAGAGCACTAACAAGTTCCAATGAAAATGCCCAATGCGTGCCTCAATTAAAGGCAGAGTAGGGATAATTACACATACAGAACAACATAATTGCCTAAGCTTCTTTTCCATCAGCAATTTTTCTGGATAAAAATAAAAGCTTCTCTTGAAAATGATTGTTAACAAAAACACAGCTATAGCACAGGAGAACAACAAATTTCTTGTACTTACTGGCAATCATTTATGAATCAAAATTATGGAAAATTGAAGTATCATTACCCTGTGCTTCAAGAATACTGTTCAGATATGGAGATGGCCTGGGCTGACCTCGATGTAGGAGAAGAACCAGGCTTAATAGTACAAAGAGAAAACAAAAACATTTTCTCTTCACTCATCCACTGCAGTGAGACTGCAGTTCCAATAAACTGACAGGTATTAGATATGAGATATATGTCTTATGAGATCAAAAATACTTTTGGTATTTATATACCATATGTAGATATATATTTATACAGCATAAAGATCCATGCTAATGTTGAGATACTGTAGTCTAATTTCAAATGCCAGTATGGGTTTCACAAAACCTTTAAGCGAATCATGTGGTGAAAGGAACTAGACAATTTTGAGTGGTCACTCAATCTGTATGCACAAGAAAAGTGACACAAGAAAATAGATGGAGCACTGACCAAATAAGTATAGCACAATTTACACACCTTTAAGAATTCAATCCCATCTGTTTAATTAAAGCAACAAAGCATGTATTTGCTTTTAACAGTGAGCTACCTTCCTGCTCAAAGAGAGAATGACAAGACTGTAAGTTGTACCCATGACAATTTTCAGTACTATAGCCATCAAAAAGTAGATTAACAACTACCAAAACCTGTTAAACTGATTTTATAAAAGGTCTGGTCTTTGCCTTCTGTGCTCATGTATTTCTTTCAATAACTGTGTCCACACTTTCAGACTGCTATACACGTGCTTTTACTATACAGTATGTGAACATAATCTAAACTGAAAGAGACATGAGGACAATAGTTAACACTCATTATCAAAAACTTATTAAGCCTATTTCTGACAATGTGTAATAAATGTAAGGCTGAAACAAAACACATGTAAAACTGAAATATATCACACATTTGAGCCAGCAGACCGTTAAACCTCCTTTGGAGTTATTACAGTCAATCACATCAGGAAGAACTTGGGGACATATAAATCAAATGGATTACTCAGCTGCCATGCACAAACTAACAAAAAGTCCATAGGAAATTCTGTAGAAGAAAATTTACGGAGTGTTTGAATGCAATGTACCACTTTTTTCCAAATGTACTAAGTTGCTCCAGTTGGAAATGCCCTGAAAGGGACAGCCTTCTTTCTGCTCCCAAAACCTCACTACATCACCCCTCAGAATTCACTGTATAAACACTGATGGGGGCAGACATTTGAGAAGGACTAAAAATTATAAAATGCTTTTTGGTTTTCTGATATGTTGTAATGAACAAAACTGCTCTAATTTTCCATTTCCTGTTTTGTTAAAAAAAGAAAAAGTATTTGTAAACGAAGGTACAGAAGAGAATATTTCAACCACCAAAAATCTGGCTTTAAAATTAGAAACAGCAGCAGACTGAAAAGTTAGTGGCATTAGTCAATCTCAGTAATATAATTCATCTTGTTAGTATCATATGATATCATGCACACACATTGCCTCATTAAAATATCTCCAATGACACAGCTTGCCAAACAGTGCCCAATCACAGGCATGTAACTAATTCTTCCTACAAATAAACAGAAAAAAAACACTACTAAAACTGCCTTTTTCTTTCCTACACAAATCTTGTGTCTTACATTAAAGTTACCTTAGTCTTTCACTGCAGAGAATGGCTGCTGTCTTGGACAGCTATACTTAACAGTGATAAAATTATCTGTAAACTTTATTTCAACACATGGCCATGCTGGCCTGAGTTCTCCGAATTTAGAAATGGTCATCTCAGAGACGGGAAGGGAATGCATGTTGGTAAGTTGCTTCATTGAAATGTGGCCTAACACATAAATACAATCAGAACTATTATAAATAGTTTTGAGATATATATAATACACTGTATGTTTTAATATATACATGAACATAAAAGTGTGGCCTCAATGTGGCCTAAGAGGAACATTCACCCTCTGACAACATGAAAATAATACCCATCTGGGACACTCAGTGTGAAATATGCCATGCAACAGCACTTTTTCTTAAGAGAGATGGGTGTTATTAAGAAGTAAACTGAGATCCTGACACAACACCACTGCAAATAGGATACAGCCTGTACTGAAGTCGGAACTGGATTGATTTTTAAAAAATTATTATGGCTCAACCAAAAACTCCACCCAAATTTCTGAAATTTTTTCACAGTTTTCTTGTTCTATTAAATGTTTCTTAAGTGAACTCTGAAGCAGCACTATCCTAGAAAATACTACATTTTTGAAGCTGTACAATTACAGTTTCCAAACAATCCATAATTACAGATATTTTTACAGGGATGGAAAACTAAATGCTGAAAATGTTTGGTTTTAATGGCCTGAAATTATATTCATATGTATTCAAGGGAAAAGTTTTTTTTAAATGGCAGGCTTTATTTCTGGGATAGCTTAACAACATCTACTGCAATTCAGCTCTTGTGCATGATGTGGGTATGAAATTTTCCATCCGAATCCCCGTTTGCCACAAGAATTAAATGTTATTTGTAATCAGTGAAGGACATCTAATACATTTACAGGGTTCCTAGAAGTTCTTTGAGATTAACAGAATTTGGAAAGGTAAGGTACAGCAAATGACTCCACTGAACATTCTCAGAAAAACACTTGAGGACTTATTGCCATATTTCTTCTAGCTATTAAGCACTTTGCAGTGCACATGTATCTCAGATTTGATCCTTGCTTTGATTCTCTGTTTGGTGGAATAGAGTAAAAACATCCATTTTTAGAAACAAAAAAAATGCATGGTAATTAAAGTCTTAATTTTAATGCACTTTATGTTAATATTCCTTTACATATATTAGCAGCAGCACATAATCCTGAATAAACTTCTTAGTTAAATAAAAGCTCTCTTTTACCATGTTATATTTTCTTCCCCCTACCTATGTTTTGCTGAGACTTCAAAGTATTTTCTATTTCAAGTATAACACCACAATTAATTTTAATGAATTACAAGATTTGTTTTTCGTGTTTCAGTTACACTGGTGAATTTGTTGTTAAAGCACAAAACAGTTACAGCATTTAGCATTAGTCATACATGCCACAACTGGTTTTGCTTTGGTTTATTTTTTTTTTTATTGGAAACTTAACAGCTATTTCAACAAAGTAATTTTTGCTCAGGTTATTAACAGAGCTTAAATACTGACAAATGTAAATCTCTCGAGTGAGAAGAATGATCAATAGCAACAATCAAGAGGGAAAAAACCCAAATAATTACATTTTTAGTAAACTAGCGGACAAATTTCAAACATGTGAAAACAGTATTTCTGAGAAAACAGCAGAAATTATTCTGTAAAAGTTTAATTACTCCCAAAGTTTCATTATAGAAACAAACTAAAACTGAAAGAGACAAACACAATTTTGATAATTTGAACAAATCATCTTCCTTATCTGGTATATAAACATATACATTTCAGTGCTCTCCCTAACTACTGTGTGCCCTTGGTATCTCATCCTATGACGCTTTCTACCACTGGCATACTTTCAAAGCAGCTTTTATATTTTAATACTGAACTTCATATAAAAGTGAGTTAGTATCTTAATAAAAAGATATTTTCCTCTCAAATTCCACAGTGGATACAGATCATCTGCTACAATTCCACTGGACTGATTGAAAGACTATTTTCTTCTGCCTAACACCCAGCACTGGCATAGATAATGGATTTTTTTTTTCAAGCAGGCTGTGTCCAGTGTCGCAACAAAAATAGTAACACTTAGCATTTCTATCACACTCTTCATAAATAAAACAACACTAATTTTAACCAAAACTACATGTGCTAACCAGCAAAATGACAAGAGACAGAGGAAGATGAAATGTTTGAAGAGAATGGATGAGAATAGGAAGGATGACAAAAGCAGAAATGCAAGGGGTGAGTGTGTTTAAGCTTATGTATGTGTACGCACATGCCGTAAGAAGGACATCTACAGAGAATTATAAAGAGAAATCCAGGTGGGCAAAAGGTAACTTAAAAAAAGCATCTGAAAGTAAACAGAAGGCAGTGAACAGTACTGAAGGTGACTGAAGGAGATGAAGGACAACAGAGAAAGAAACAGGTGAAAAAGAAGCAGGAGAGGAAAGGCTGTCATAAAAGCTGCTAAGAAAAAAATAAAATACTCCAGAAACAGAATAGCAAAAAGGTTGAAAGGGAAAAAAACCTCAAAAAGGAAATCCAAGAGAAGAGCAAAAGAACAAGAGCCCTTAGTTACGTTACTAGAAAGTCTTTCTCACCCATGGAATTTGTTAACGCTGCTTGCTGTAAACCACTGTGTGTGGATCCACACTGGTGAGCAGCACCACACCTTTCTACATGAGCTTCCCCACTGGTTCATTTGTCCCCTGAGTGCATTTAACACTAGCAGTTACAGTTCTTATCCAGCACATACTATCTTCAAATGTTCTTTAAATACAGATTCGTGTATGTAAAGTCAGCTCCTACACACTTGACGGTTTAGAAGGCAACTTTTGTCAAGAAACTATTCCCCAGTAGTTGTCAACAACCTTTCCTCCAGAATTCTGTTTCACTTATTCCATACAGAATTATCTGTCCTAGATTTTGTACTTGGATGCAGAAGCAGTTGCTTTGATTTGGCGGTGTCTCAGTGTAGCAAAGCCATCCATCTGGTATTAGAAAAAGGACTTGCTATCACAAACAAAAAAAACGATAGAGGAAAATCAGAAAGCACAGGCACATGAAAGTTTAGAAGCTACATTTAATAAGTTACTGCTTGTTTGGAAGGGATAAGCAGGATCAAAGTTAAGTTCAGTTTTCTACATGTAGCAAAATATCCTTATCTTAATCACACTTGTGATGCAAGCTGGTACCAGCTCTGACTTCTCCGTTTACTTCTTCTCCTGCTTCTCACCCCCCTCTTCTCATTCCATGATTTTATTCCTACCTTTGCTACTTTTTTCAAGGGCACCTTACTTTCCATTACTTGTTTTTTTCTTTCTTCATGTCTTGTTTATCCCCAAAGAAGTACTTGCACTGCTTTATGATGCTGTTTCTGCTACAAGCCGATAAAGACACAAGTAAAAATCAAGAATTCTATTGGAACAGAGGTTAGCACCATCCACACGGACTGGTCATGACACTGACTGGTGCCCTGTTGGAAACCTACTTGTAATCAACTCTAAACCAAACAATACAATAAAGATCTGCCAGCACCAGGGAGTTCCCTTGTCTTTTTACTCTTCTCTTGTCTCTAACTGTATTGGAGAAGTCACCATTGCACAGACCACACCTCTACAGCACAAGGAATCCCACCCTTGGTGCCTCGTCAGTGGTTTCACTACAAAACACGTTGTTACGCCTTTTCTCTTCCATGGAGTTAAGCACCCTGCCAATGCAGTGCTGTGAATCTCCAAGGATTACTAATACTTATGAATACCAGAAGACAATGTGTATTCTTGCCTTCAATTTTAATTCACATTTCTGTTCAGAGACCTTACTCAAGAATTACTGTTTAAAAAAACCTCAATGACTGTATCTAAGGTTTACACATTAGCTTTTGCATTTCTAACAGTACAGAGCAGTAAAACAATTCCCCCTCCAAAGAGAAATAGGATTTTATTGGTACAAAGGGGTTTTGCACTAAGGAAGTCTTGTCCTATAGAAATGGATAAGGAGAGGTGTAACAGCATAAGGTACCTTTAAGACTACTGTTAAGATGTAGCAGGGTGCAACCTACTTTGCACCATTTAAAAATTACATCACAATGTATGCAGACTGTAGCTTGTAGCATGGCTATATGTACTCTCAATGCATTTTGCTCTCTAATTCACACAGTGATACTTTCTTTAACTCCAAAATTCTCCATCTTAAAATGATTGTAAATACAAATGCTACACATACATACATACGAACATTCACATACCAAAATACAAAGAGAAATGGAATTAATTGGTGCAACAGTTTATGCTATCTCCTTTTATATCATGTCATTCTAAAGCACACCACGACAAAACATCTTTCCTAAACAGTGTATTCCATTTACAAAGTAAAAGTAGTAGTGAATTTCAGGATGCTATTTGGTGGGTTTTTAACTCCCCATGGAGCTGGTAAATCACCACACGCAACAATGCACTTCACAGACATTTGTCATATACTGCAATGCCCATACTAAGGCAACACATCCAGGAGTTGGCAGCCACGCTATCAGCAAGAATTTGGCTACAGAAACAGCAATGATTCATCATGCATTCTAGAAGCGCTTTCGAAACAGCAAAACAACACACTGCCATTTTAATCCTTTAAAGGTAACAGGTTTAAAAAAAATTATAAATCTGTTTGTAAAACCAAAGCAAACAAAAAAACCTTAGTTCTAATAATGCATTTGGAAATGCATCTTTGATCACTTATTTTTTATTCCAGACAACAGAAAACAGCTATTTAGTAAAAGTGTCGACTAGTTACTTACCTCTCTACATTGTGATTTAAATGGTCAACTCAACAGTACAGAACAAGTGTTTCACAACAGCTAAATCAAAAATCTCTGGTTTAAAGATAGTTTAATTAAGGTTGCATTCAGGTTAAAAAAAATCTTCTGTAGTAATTTTTAAAATAACCATGTAGGCACATTTTCGTTAATTGAAATCTACACTGCAAATAGATTATTTCCAAACTCACCCCCTGAATGACGTGACAACAGCATAGTCAGAACATTTGCTTCAATATACAGATCACATCTATTGTCCCAATATTGACGATGAAAATTGTTTCTCAGTTACCAGTAACTGAACATTTGCAAATAGTGCAGGTCCTGTCAAAAGCTCTCAAGTACTATTGATTTCTCTGATGAAAGCACTCTTCTTCCTCAGAATGTTCCATTTAAAAACATTAACATCCAGTTAAAAACTGGAGAATTCTGAGGGAGTTTTGTCTTCTAAATTACAGACATCTGTAAAGATTATTAATTTATTTCCACTATAATTACATAATGACACTGAAACTTTATCAGTAACACCTTTTCACTATCACCTTGTTGAAGACCCTAAAACACATCTCTATAAAAGTTTAAGAAGGAGTCATCAGAAAGCATTTCGGATCTGCCACCCTTCATCCCATTATACAAAGCCACATCAGGAACCCTTACCTTTTGGAAAACAACTTCATCCAGCTTTCTTTTCTTTTTGCCGCTTTTTCTCATAATCTGGTTTGTCTGAATCCATTTTGTGACCTGGATTAAAAACCATAGTGCTTTTTTACCAAGATGTGACCTAAGTGCAGCTATTCAACATTAGTAAGAAGCTATAAACAGACTGGACAATTTTTTTCCATTGCTTCACTATAAAGAGGAAAAGCACTCTTCTCATCTAGAATAACATGATTTTAGGTGATCTAGTTAGTTACTTGTGCATGGTCAAAGTGGGAGGTGGTGTTCGCCTTAGAGCTTTCAGTTTAAGGGTTTTGAGCACACGAAAATGTTTGATGCCAGACCAGGTTGCCAAATGGAAACCTGGACATAAAGTTATCACAGCGGTGTGCAAAAATCCTGGGGAAAATCTCTGCTCTTTATCTCTTTCACCTTCTATTTCAAGTAAGAGGTTTATTTCCAACCACCCAGTTCAAAGTTGTTCCAGACTACCAATGCCAAATTTAGACTATGGGGTTGTTACTATATAAAAAAGAAGTAACTCTTGAGATTCTTCCCCCATACAAATGTTTTTGTTCCCAATACGGAAACAATTATGTTTTAAAGCATGGCGGGGGTAGCGAGGGGCATCAGGTGGAAAACTCGGGGAGCAGACTGGCAAAGGAACGAAGCGGGGGGCAACATAAGAGTTGCGG
>NW_009941070.1:0-221 GCF_000696875.1 Nestor notabilis | reverse complement strand
GCCTCTCACTGGCGGGACGAGCCGACTCTCCTTCCACGTCTCACCCTCCTCCAGCAAAGGCTACAAGGGGAGAAAGCGCACGCTGAGGCGGGCTTGCCCACGGAGTATCCGCGCTCATGCTCGGCTCCCCAGAGCCCTGGGGGCGAACGGGACGGCACAAGACAGGACGCGCTGCGGTAATCCCGGACCGCCCGACACCGCCCCCCGGCCCGGACCCAGCG
>NW_009941069.1:336-627 GCF_000696875.1 Nestor notabilis | reverse complement strand
CCTCGGAGGAGCAATCTGTGTGTTGCCACATAGAACAAACCAGCCTAGAAGCTGCTGCCTGCAGGGGTAACACCAGGCAGAGCCCTCGGGGCCACTTGGCATCGCTCAGCACAAAAACCTGTCACTGGGACGGTTTCTCGCAGTGCACCCACTGCTTTAGTTTAACAGCACGCTGGCCGTGCTGCGTCACATTCACATCCAAGGGACGCCTTTAAAGAAGACGAAAGCGCTCATACCTGTCTCCTTCCTTGTTGCCTCTTTCCTTGGGACCCCTCCAGCTGTGGTGCTCAT
>NW_009941069.1:0-211 GCF_000696875.1 Nestor notabilis | reverse complement strand
AGATCCACACAGCTTGTGGCGGGGCTCACGCTCATTTACCCATTACTGCGCTTCCTGCTCCTGTTGCTTTAGGGGTGTCTCTGGTTGATTATGGCGGATCCTCTGGGTGGGGGGTTTCGCTTACTGCCTCCACCTCGGCGTGCTGTGGAAGCACTATCCTCCTGGTGTTAACAGGCTTGTGTTAACACCCTTGTGTTCAACGCTCCCGACC
>NW_009941068.1:0-1030 GCF_000696875.1 Nestor notabilis | reverse complement strand
GAGTGTCTCCGGCGCCAGCCCTTCCGCGCCCTGGTGGACCAGGATGTCCAACCCGCCCGGTACCACGTGGCCTTCGGGCCGGTGGTGGACGGCGACGTGGTGCCGGATGACCCCGAGATCCTGATGCAACAAGGAGAGTTCCTCAACTACGACATCCTCATCGGCGTCAACCAAGGAGAAGGCTTGAAGTTCGTGGAGGACTCGTTGGAGAGCGAGGACGGGATCTCCGCGTCCTACTTCGACTTCACCGTCTCCAACTTCGTGGACAACCTCTACGGGTATCCCGAGGGGAAGGACATCCTGCGGGAGACCATCAAGTTCATGTACACGGATTGGGCCGACCGGGACAACGGTGAGATGAGGAGGAAGACCTTGTTGGCTCTCTTCACCGACCACCAATGGGTGGCCCCGGCCGTGGCCACGGCCAAGCTCCACGCCGAGTACCAGTCGCCCGTCTACTTCTACACCTTCTACCACCATTGCCAGACGGACGCGAGGCCCGAGTGGGCGGATGCAGCCCATGGTGATGAGATCCCCTACGTGTTCGGGGTGCCCATGGTGGGCGCCACCGACCTCTTCCCATGCAACTTCTCCAAGAACGACGTGATGCTCAGCGCCGTCGTCATGACCTACTGGACCAACTTCGCCAAGACGGGGTGGGTTGGAGGGACCCCGGGAGCTCACATCTTGGTGGGACTCCATCCCCATGTCCATAAACCGTGGTGGGACTCCATCCCCATGTCCACAAACCGTGGTGGGACTCCATCCCCATGTCCATAAACCGTGGTGGGACTCCATCCCCACGTGCCCACCAGGTGAAGGGGAATAAGGACATGGAGGGTGGGGACATGGGGATACAGGAGGATGGGGATGTTGGGATGTGGGGACATGGGGATGGGGATGGATGGGTTGAATGGGTGGGTGGTTGGGTGGGTGGTTGGATGTGTGGTTGGGTGGATGATGGATGGATGATGGATGATGATGGATGATGGATGATGATGATGGATGATGGATGATGGTGGTGGGTGGT
>NW_009941067.1:1643-1904 GCF_000696875.1 Nestor notabilis | reverse complement strand
GATGGGCAGGTTGCGGTGGGCAGCACGTGGTGGGCAGGATGTGGTAATGGCATCTGGCCCGTGAGTCAGGCTGACAAATCAGGCTGGGGAGGAAGCACACACTTAAGGGATCCTTAATGATGGCATGTGGGGCACGAGGAGCTGGAAGCCTGGGGGTGACAGGGATCCCGGGCACCCGCTCAGGGCCAGGATTCACCCTCGGGAAAGCTCACTGGGAAGCGGCCGGCGGCTGGCACCCGGGGGCTGCGGGGGTTCCTCACA
>NW_009941067.1:1281-1576 GCF_000696875.1 Nestor notabilis | reverse complement strand
GACTCCAGCATCCCACCACCTGCATGTCCATCCAGAGCCCTGTGTGCTCCTGTGTGCATACATGGGCATGCGTATGGGCATGCATGCTTGTGCGTACATGGGTTTATGTGCACCTGATTGCGTGCATGCGTGTCTGTGCGCACGCACAGGAGGAGCCGTGTTCCCGAGGTGGAAGCCTTCATCTGACCCTGCACCCATGGGACTGCAGCATGAATCCCTGGCACAGGCGCACTGAGGCGACGCGTGTCCCCCTGGGAATGCCCCCGCCTTGCTGAGGACGGCCCCACAGCTCACT
>NW_009941067.1:857-1242 GCF_000696875.1 Nestor notabilis | reverse complement strand
CTGCCTCTTGATGGCTCCGGTTTCGCTGGGAGCTGCAGCTGATCCTGTCTGTTATTCCTATGGAGCAGGGATGGCTGGGACAGGGTCTCCATCACCCTCACCCCTCCATGCCAGGGTCTCCCATGTGTGCCCCCATGTGCAGGGAGAGAGACAACACCAGCAACACCCCTGGGTAGGGACCACCGCATGCCTCGCACGGAGGGCCGTGGCCCGCAGCTGTACCATGCCGGTTGCCTCCTGCAGCGCCGCTCGCTCCCGGCATCCCCCTCCCTCTGTTTTCCATCTTGTCATTATCCTGCCCTGATGAGCATCTTCGGGAAGCGCCAACGACATCACGTGCTTTAATCACAGTTAATTAGCGCGTGCTGAGGGCAGGTGAACGGAG
>NW_009941067.1:0-487 GCF_000696875.1 Nestor notabilis | reverse complement strand
GGCTGAAGGGGCCGAGGGCAAAGGGGGGCCAGGGACACTTGCAGAAGGGTGACAGGGACAGGCTGTGACCGGGTGTCACTGAGCCCTGTCCTCCTGTGTGCTCACCCAGGCACCAAGCTGAGCAGAGCTCAGGGTCCCCTGGGGTTGCCCAGGGTGCATCTGCCCTGTCCTGTTGCTGTATCAGGGGGACAGGTCCCTGCGGGGGCCTCCCCACGTACTCCCCCTTCCAGACACTTGGAAAATAAATATCTCTTAGTACAAAAATAAATGGCTCCAGCCCAAACTGCGGCAGCTCCTGGGGCAGCTCTGGGCACCCTGATGCTGTTGCCTGGAGACCCAGCTGCTCTGTACCCCGCACCCCCGGCTGCTCCCCAAAATGCCCTCAGCATGGCTCTGCTGTCTCAAGGCATCCACAGTGAGGGGTCTCACTTCCTGCATCCCCATCTCCTCCCATCCCTGCCCCAGCTCAGACACCCCCAAACCTACC
>NW_009941066.1:10102-13710 GCF_000696875.1 Nestor notabilis | reverse complement strand
GACAGACGGAGCCGTTCTGGTGGCATTGCCCGTGAGGTGGGAGGACAGACACACTTCGCACATGGCACAGGTATGTTTCCATGAGGGGAACGAGTGGCCAGAGAGGGACCGTGTACGAGGAGGCAGCAGCAGTGCGCGGGGACACAATACCTCCTGGAGAAGACTGGTAAGGGCTTTGCAAACCAGACTGTGAACGGGTAGAGGAGCTCTGGAGGAGAAGGAAGGCCCAGCATGGGCAATTCCTTGCTACTGACAGGAGAGCCACGAAAGACAGAGCCTCAGCAGGCTTCCAGTGGCTGGTAGGCACCTAAAAGCCAGCTGGCTAAGCTTAACAACTGCTCAGAACAAGGCTGGGGTGGTATCTTGTATATTGGCTTTCAGCCTGGGACCCCAGCAATGGGGAAGGCTTCTGAGGGGCAGAAGCCCTGGATCTTTCTCGTGGTTTGACTGCCTGGCATGGGCTCTCACAGTGCTGAGAGCCCAGACCTACATGACCCCTTTGCTTTGTAAGGTATTGTGTTCCCTTAGCTCAGTTGACTCGGGTCAGTGATCTGTGAAGCCTTGCCAGAGCAAACAGGTACTGTCAATAGGTCTGAATGACATTTCCTGGTGCTAGCATAGGGTCTTCTACACTCTAGTGCATGGTGTGGACTATGCATGTTTCAGCTCTGCTCACTGCTGTTGTTCCTCTCAACTCTAGACTAGCTATTCTACTCCAAGCTTCAGCACATGTGCTGATTTCTGGCTTTAGACCGCCCATGAAGGTCTAAAGAAGGCAGAAGGTGACCAATGAAATTAATTAAAAAGCTGAATAAATAAATTTATTTTCTATTTTCCTGTTTTCCGTAATGTGTGGCAAAGTATTATGGAACCTCATTCTTGGAGCCCTATTTACATGAGCTTCTTTCTTTGCCTCCTGTTTTCTCATTTCCCCATTCCCCCACCACTTGAGATATTAGAGTACTATGGTATAATGAGATCATAAATGAGTGTTGCCACTGCATTATTTTGTAAGACATGGGAACAAGATCCAGCAAGGGTCTTCCTGGATTATGGATCCCTGCTTCCTGCTATTGAACAGACAGCTCTAGGGTAGAGTGCAGCCATGGTAGAATACCTTTTTATGTCATTCCATAAAAAACCCAAAAAGGCAGATAAACAACAATAAAATCAGTTAGTGCATGGGTTAGCAGTAAGGGCAAAATAGTCATATCAAGAAAACTAACTCTATCCCAGTTGAAACCAGGACAGGGTAACTCAGCTCTTTTGTAGAAGAACTACTTACAGAGATGTTTCAACTGCAAGCAGATTGGAGGAGGGAGGGAGTTGGCCGTCATCCTTGCTCTGCCCTACTGCAACTTTGAGCCCTCCAGTGGCAACACAGACAAGTCTATTTATCTCAAACAGCTTCTAAATCAAAATACAACTTTAAAACTCACCTTAAACACAAGCGAAAGGCCATAGCAACATGAGTGCAGGAGCACACCAGCCTGCCTTTGGAAAGATGCCTCATACAGGACATTGTATTTGTTTCATGTTTCCTTGTTCTGGAAGCCACATGGGGGTCAAGATCTGCTTTGGCTTGGGAGGAAGTGACTGGAATTTAGCACAGACACTGCGCCTGCGCTCCAATGCATTCTGGTGCTTGCCTGACTTCTGTGTCTCCTTTCCATCATCTATGAATGATGATTTGTGAAGCAACCAGAGTGACTGTATCAGCATCCTTGCCAAACAAGCTCTTTCTAAAACCAGAGTTCTGCTCTGTTGCCTTCATCTCCATAAAAGTGATGAGCAATTGACACATAGACTTCCTTTTTTTGAAGATTATTGTCAAATTTCTTTTCTGCAAGGAGCAGGGTTTTCCTTGTGCATTTCAAAACTCAAAAATGCAGAAATACTCAAAATCCAGTGACTGGTACAAAAGATTATGCATGGCCCTTGTGTTAAGCGGCCACATTGCAGCTTTCTGTCACACTCAGTCTTGCAGAGCCATAAACTTCCATCTTTCCCCAACAGCTTTAGTGGTGCCAGCTAGAAAACACCTGAACTCCCTCTGCTTTGAGCGGGAGCTCTCTTTCTGTGGCAAGCATTCACCAGTGCATAGTGGCCACATTGGCTTTTATGGCAGCTCCCTGACACCATACCTTTGGGATGAAGGAAATGTGAGCCATCCCATCACACAACTATTTCAGATGTACTGTGACACCAGGATCTAACTCATCCCTCTAAATAAATATTAACAAACACAAGAGAGATGCTTGCAGTCTCCTAAATCTGCCTTTCTGCTGGGAAGGCAAGGAAAACTGGCAGTGTATCAGCCCTCGTGTTTGAGAATCTAAATGGTTTTTATAAAGTTCGAGTTGTGATCTCAGCCAGACAGGATGTTGCAAGATAGAACTTCCCTCCAGCGTTCAGAAGAGAATGCCCTTCTTATCTCTGCCTGGAATCCTGTCAGTGAATAAACATTGCTGCCACCAAAGGATGGTATTCCCAAGGGCAGTGCCCATGAGACAGATGAGTTGATATGTGGAAGAAGGGGAGAAAGATGCAGAATGTCTGAAGGCCTTTTGTCAGTCTGAGTCCCATTGTATGTTGTACAGGGTTGTAATTTATCTTGCTTGATGGCTCCAGGATTAATATTTCTCTGACTTGGTCATACAGGCTCCTTTTGCAAATCAGAGACAGAAACTCCTGCAGCACGATTCCCATGAGCTGCTTTAGATATCAACCTGGTACATGATGAGTTGTGTTCTGCAGGGCATATAAAAGGAGATGTTAAAATCCTCTGTAGTTCAAAGACTGTGAATAGGAAGAAACAACTCATTGTCTCTCTTGATGAAAAAATGTTGGTATTACCAAATGCAGTTTTTATATGCCAGGGTCAGAACAAAGGGAAGTAGTTCTCAAAACATGCAGCCGGACATATTCTTGTTGCCAGGGAATCCTGCTGATGCCAGAAATATCTGTGAGTCCAAAACATGAATGGACAAGTGAATAGTAAAAATCTAGGTGTTGTAAATGCAGACAAGCTTGATCTCAACTGATTTTAGACAGCTTCAGTGCAGATCTCTACTCACAAACATCAAAGACCCTCCTTGTCACAGCCAACAGAAAGAACCAGGAACTTCTAGGGCATGCCTCCCTAGCTTATTTTGAACACCTACGTTCAGAGAGGTCATTCACGTACTCCAGAGCCTGCTGCAGGCTAGGAGAGCATCTAGGGGGAAATGTGCTGCTTGTTCTCTTCCCATTTGCTCTTGATGAGGGCAGAAGACAGGGCATGGGGTTAGTCAAACCTTTCAGCTGAGCTGGTTCCGCTGCTCTAGGTGTGCCTGTTTCTCTCGTCAGACTACCAAGGACATGCCTTCAGGGAGGGAGTCTTTTCCAGTGTCAGCACTCAGGAGTTACTTCTAGTCCATACCTCTGACACTAACCCTCTGACCCTACTGCCGTTACTGCTGCACTGTGTCAGGTGTGCTCTGTGTATGTGTGACTGCATATGAATCATAGAACTATGGAATGGTTTGGGTTGGAAGGGACCCTAAAGCTCATCCAGCTCCAACCCCTGCCCCGGGCAGGGACACCTTCCACTAGAGCAGGTTGCTCCA
>NW_009941066.1:0-9678 GCF_000696875.1 Nestor notabilis | reverse complement strand
GGATCCCCTCCCTGAGCTGCTGCTCATGCTCTGGGGGTGCACCCAGCACACTGGGGGGGTTCTGGGCTCAAGCACACACTGAAGCTGGGTCATGGGGAGCTTTTGATTGACCAACACTCCCAAGTCCTTCTCCTCAGGGCTGCTCTCAATCCATTCTCTGCACAGCTTGTATTTGTGCTTGGGATTGCCCCAAATGCTTCTGCTTCGCTTCATAAAGCTTATGAGTCAGACATACAGGGAGAATTATGTCCATTATTCAGGAGCCAGAGGATTCCTTCTTCACTTTCCACAATGTGCAGGTCTCAGGAAATGCTTTGTGTCCTCCCAAACCTTGACTCCAAGGAAGAGTACATTCTCCTCCTCTGTGCAACTGCTCATGCCACAGATGCTGCCTTCTAGAAAGATCAGCCAAAGTAGTTAGAACCTGGGATCTGTGCAAGTGAAAAAATCTGCCCGGCACTGTGACTAGAGGATGTACAGCTGTGTTCAGTGCTGTCCTGAAGCCTGAGTATCTGCACCAAAGGACCAGAATGGTTTGGGCAAGCTACATAGAGGTGGAACAGGAGTTTTGATATATCTCTGTTCGTGCAATTGTTGGTCAGGGAGCAATAAAGCTCCAGGAAGAGCCACTCAAGTAGTGATACGAACCAGCTTTGTACACTTAATGACCTACAGCTAAATCCTTCCTACAAACGGTGTCAGTGCAAGGCATAGGAACACGTAGTCAAAAACCAAGTTGCACAGAAAATGGCACAGTTGTCTCTGCACTCTGCTGCCTGTACCACTGCCAGTTTCTCTCCTTGCTTCCTAGCCCAGAATTACTAGGGCTTGACCATCTGTGTTTGCAATGCAGCAAGTGAAAGGCAACATGACCTGTCCCATTCAGGTTGTCCCTCCTACTGGAAGGAACAGTCTTGCTCAGATTTTTTGCTTCTTTTGTCTCATGTACTCTGCTTTCCCTCAGAGGAGCTCAGTGAGTTCCTTGGGGACAGGGGCCACCATCAAGAGAAGGTCTACACCTTCTCTTGTGACAGAAATGCGAGACCTGGAGTAGGAATGACCCAAAGTGACTCTCTCTGCATGGCCACAGAATACCACGTGTTTCTCTGGGCCCAGCACTGCCCTGCTTCACAGCCCTACTCAGCTCCAGCACCCCTCAGAACCATGCAGATGCCATGCCCAGCTGCTTCATTCACAGCTTCTTTCAAACAGCTTTCTTTCCCAGCCCCAAAATACTTAACTCGAGCAAGGCACAGATAGAAAAGACTTAAAAAGACATTATGTCAATCTACATCTGCTGGCAATGTGGCAGGCAGTCAGAGCAACAGCAGGCAAATATGCCCTATCTCCCTACTACTGGTGGGCAAACTGGTCCTCCTTGTAACAGGGGTTCCTGTTTGCCCTTTGACACTCCACAGACATTCCTGTTCCTGCTTTTATGGAGAGCAGTCTTTTGGGGGCTTGCAGTGGAACTTAAAATACAAGCACCTATCAGTCTCTTTCATGAATTTCCTGGCCCTTCTCTTTAGTAGCTGTGTTCAGTCACTTGTGCTTCTGCAAGCACCTGCCATTCCTATGCTTTGTGCTTAGTGCAGGGTGGAGTTTTCCAGCCCAAGGCTGGTCAAAGTAGGCGGGCACTGTAGAGTAGTCAGTCCTAGGGCTGGGACATACACAAATGAGGGGAACAGGAGAGAGGAGGCACAGTTATAGGTAAGAGCTGCGTACATGTGTGTATGAGCCTGGCACGAAGGCAGGTGCCAGTACATGAGTGCAGGGCTGTTTGCGTGGCTGCCTGCAGGAGCGTGTACAACAGCAGTGTACGTGCATGAGGGCAGCCTTGCCTGAACCAGGTGTGGTGGTACCTCAAGAGGACGTATTAAGGTGAGATTTTCAACCATTTCTTGGTCTCTGGTGTGAACACTTTGGTGCCCAGGACTGCATTCACTGCTCATGCTCAGCCTGAACTGGGAGATAATTTTTGGATAATACTGTAAACATATGGATGCCAGTAAATTGCTACAAAAGTCCTCCTGCAGACACAAGCTGTTAGTCTACCTTACAGGGTAGTTCCTGGTTCTCTAGGCTGTCTTCTCAGGGACCCTTCTCAGCATTTCCCACAGTCATGCCATCATTCTCCTCTGAATGGGCAGATGCTACTTCTACAGCAGAAGCTGGTCTGGCCAAACTGAAGAAGGATTTGGCAAAGCTATGAGCAACTGTCAGTGCCATTAAAGACCAGTGTCTGGGGCTTCTCTGGCACCAGATCTCTTTCCTACACCGCTGCCACTACAGCAGCGAGGGCTCTGTACAGGTCTGGAGAGCTCCCCAGACCTGCAGAGCACTCAGCCACAGGCTGCATAACACAAGGTACTTGGGGCTGTACTGTCACATGCCTGTTCAACAGACCTGTACCCTGGGGACTTGCTGCCCATGTTCAGAGTGTGTTTGGTAGGTATATCTCCCTGAGGCTGCTTGCTGCTTTCTCTAATGCTCTTTCTTTGCCAGGATCAAGCATTTCCAAGGCTCCTCTGTGTTTCTGGAAAAGCTTAACACTGTTCATTGTTCAGGAGACTCACGCTGCTCAGTCAGGCAGATCCCAGTTCTTTGCGTTCTCATATACATATGCTGTGGGAGACTCTGGATTGTTGTATTTTTCATTAGTTTCTGCTCTTCATCCTTAGTGCACTGAGATTTTTCCTGTTCTTTTGCTCTCAGCCAAATCCTGGCTCATCTCTCTGCCAGCAGACAGTAACAGTGTGCGGTTTCTTGTTCTGCAGCTGAGACTGTCTCAGTCATTCTGGGATGATCTTTGCTCTGCAGCTTTGTGAGGGCTTCATATTTCACTTTTTCAATACAAAATGAACTGAATCACCTGTGACTCTGAATGTTTGCTATAGGGAAAATGTGGTTAAGTGTAAGACCTTAATTTATAAACTTCCCATCCACCACAGTTGAGAGATACAGTGGTGAAAGTAAGGTTATCTAGTTAGTATTTCTTTCATATTAGGAAACATTTGATAGAACCTCTGCTGCTCTTTGCGGCTCCTCTGTTCCATTTCACCAGGCACACACAACTCATTTCAGTCCTTCTCCTCTCCTTCTGGGACAGACTCCCCTGTTGGTCAGGGCAACAGTCATCACTACCTGTGTAAGAGTGGAGAAGCTGTTGAGGCTGTGGCCTCATGTGAGGACATTTCTACCAAGAGCAGTCACAGGGATGGTCTGCATGCTCTGTGAAATGTCTAAAACATCCCATTGTCCCACCCTGGTTCAAGATAAAAGCACGCTCTTGCTTCCCAAGAAACATGCATCTATTCTCTTTGGCTCATACTCAGACTATTCACACAGGTTTCAAGAGAAATGATTTATGTGGTTTAAAATCTGACTGGGTTTCTTAATGCCAGTGTTTGTGTCTGCTAACAGAGTTTTTCCCAGTTAAGAGCTTCTGGCTTTAATCCAGGAACTCTGTTGGGAGTTAGAGTAACAGTATTAATGATACCAGATGGAAGTGATATTGTCAAAGCCAGGACTTTTGGTAAACACTGCTGTATTCATTTGCAAGGAGGAAGATGATATATGACTTGCTTTTACAACAGTCTTTCTTTTCTTGCAGCTCTTCCTAGGCTTGGCCCAAAGATTGACCTGAATCAGCTTCTTCTCAGACCTGAACGCTACAATCTACTTGTATAACCAAAAAACATCAGTAGGCTTCTTGTCCAGGAGACCAGAAGTAAGTGGTTCCTCACTACATGCGCAGACCCATCCTTGCAAGACATTACTAAAATAAAATTCATATTGTTGTAGGACTTAGTGGTAACAACCAGGCTTACACATTGGGCTGGGTATTGTCCTGGCTCTGAGCAATTAGAATTGGTGTTTTATAAATCCTAAATTCAAAATGAATGCACAGATTAGATAACAAGCCAATTTCTGCATGTATGCTGCAGGGAAAGATGAGTGCTGTTCCTAGTCGGTTAGTAGCAGTGACTGTACCTGGAAATCTCAACATCATTGCTAGAGGAACTAAAATCATGCAGGCTAGTCGGAAAGTTTCACTGAAGAAGGAAACTGAGGCAGGGCTTAAGGAGGAAGTCAGGGAAATTTTGACTGGGAACATTCAAGCATTACCATGGACCTAGAAGATAACTTGGTAAGCACACAGCAGGGAAGCAGGGCACACTTTGTACCTCTGCTGCTTTTGAGGGAGGCAGCTGCTCTGCATGGCCATGGCTGCCCAAGCTCTGTGCAGTCACGGGCTGCACAAAAGCTGTGTACAAAGCTCTGAGGACCTGTGCTCTAGTGCTGCCCTGTCCAGGACTCCCAGCTTGCGCTGCAGCCTGAGGACCCTGCTCTCTCTATCCTGTCTGACTGACCATGGCTGAAAGCCAGCAAGTGTTTTAAGTTTAGTTCACCTTGGGAAATGTAAAGCAGTTGTAGTGTCCAGAGAGACCTGTCTCCACTACAGCACAGCTAACGTGCCAGCCTGGCATGTGGTGACAGGGGAGCACACCAAGCTGTGTGGTGACGGGGAGCACACCAAGCTGTGTGGTGACAGGGAGCACTACAGCATTTTCCAATAACGAAGTCATCCACAACAGGCAGAATAGAGGTTTAGCGGAAGAAACAAGGAGCCAGCTTTTGGCAGACCTTTGAGTCGGACTAACACATTCTTTTGTACCTCTTCTCATAGAAGACGTACAGCATGAGTGGGGTTGGAGGAAAGAGTAGCAGAAGACAGCCTCTAGAAAGGAGTTAGGCTAAGAAAGGTATTGGCTGTAGGTAAGCCCACCTCATAAAGATGGATGAGAAACTCTCATGACTTCCTACCAAAATTCTCTGTGATGCTGTGATTGTGAAAGAGATATTGTTGTGCTTGGATTTATTAGTGCCAAATGACTTCCTTTGGTATGTGAGTTTTTCCTGTCACGACAAAAAAAGTTCCCTGAAATTCCAAAAAGAATATAAGCAAAAGAAATGGAAACATACATTGTATTTGTACAGCACTCCGGCACAAAACCAATTGTGAACAGTGGTCAGAGCAGGAGCTTAAAAGTAACAGTGTGGAACTGCTGAATTCTCGACAAGAAAAAAAAAAAAAACCAGAAAAAAAAAGAAAGAAAAATAGTTTTTTCCATCTTTCCTACATAAAAATTGCAGGGATCATGTCTGCAGGAATTGTGTACACTACGTACATATTTGCGTGTACCGACTTATTTCAATACACTTAACTAGCTCTTAAGCTTTAATAGAAGTGCAGACAAGCTTTTCAGTGATCTTCTAAGACAGCATTAGAATGACTTGCTAACAAACAGTGGATTTGTTACTGAAAACTTTCCATCCTGCAGTATTTATGTTCTTTCTGAGAGTACTTTTTGCTGTGGTTGTCATACCACCACTGGTAATGCGGCAGCTTTCCAAAACCCTGAGACTCCAGAGGGATTCAGAGGAGTCTAATGTACCACTTACTGCCTTCTTCGTGATCCTGTGATGCTGAACTGCCTCTGTCTCTGCAGGTCCCCTGCAACCATGATGAAGCCTAGAAGGGTGCAGGTGCTCCTGATTCTGGCAGTTCTGACCTTCTTTCTGATCCACTTCCACTCCCAACCCTGCAGCAACAATGTCCCTGCGGAAAGAAAACCGTCTTCAGTCCACATCCTCATTCTCTCCTCCTGGCGGTCAGGATCTTCTTTTGTTGGTCAACTTTTCAGCCAGCACCCCAGTGTCTTCTACCTGATGGAGCCTGCATGGCACGTGTGGGTTACAATGTACCAGAACAGTGCCAAGGTCTTGCACATGGCAGTGCGGGACCTCGTCAGGTCGGTCTTTCTGTGTGACATGTCTGTGTTTGATGCTTACATGTCTAGCCAGAAGAAAAAGTCTGATTTATTTCAGTGGGAGACAAGCCGAGCCTTGTGCTCCCCCCCAGCCTGTGACTTATTCAGTCGCACTGACATAATTGCTGCAGGCAATTGCAGAACAATCTGTGCCAAGTCCCCATTCAGCAAGGTGGAGGAAGCCTGTAAAACCTACAGCCATGTTGTCATCAAGGAGGTTCGGTTCTTTGACCTGAAAGTTCTCTACCCACTTCTCACTGATCCATCCCTGAACCTCAAGATCATTCACTTGGTCCGTGATCCCCGGGCTGTATTCAGGTCACGAGAGAATACAGTGGCAGACCTGAAACGTGACAGTAACATTGTTGTGGGGTCTGAGAGGACAAAGGGAGAAATGGGACCTTACAACACCATGCAAGTAATCTGCAAAAGCCATGTTGAGATTTACAAGGCCGGCAGCCGGGCTGTCCCCAGCTTCTTGAAGGACCGCTACCTGCTGGTTCGCTATGAAGACATCGTCCGAGACCCACTAGCAAGGACTGCCCAGATGTACAGGTTTGCAGAACTCCATTTTACACCAGAACTTCAGAAGTGGGTGCACAACATCACCCATGGGAAGGGGCATGGAGGACAGGCCTTTGATATTGGCTCCAGAGATGCACTGAAGGTATCTCAGGCCTGGAGGAAGACCCTTCCCTTCCAGAAAATAGAAAAAGTGCAAAGGGTATGCAAGGATGCAATGGACCTGCTGGGCTACCAGCTCATCCAGTCTGAAGAGCAGCAAAAAAATATGTCACTGGATCTTTTGTTTGACCATAACTCCTCTAAGTAACAAATTCTGAAGGCAGAAAAGCTGCTCTCTGCACCTACTCTCTGAAGGCTGCAGATTAGAAAGCTAAGTGCTTGCTAAGGCAAAAAACGACAGAGGTATGTGCATGTGTTTAGAGTGCACACATGGATACGCTATGCAAGGATAAGCAACGCAGAAACCGCAGCTGCACTCGTGACATCTTCCACAGCAGCACACGTTGCTCTGCAAAGCTCTGGAAGCTCAGCCACAACCACAGCATCATAGAATCAACAAGGTTTGAAAAGACCTTTAAGCTCATCAAGTCCAACCATTCCCCAGCACTGCCAAGGCCACCACTGACCCCTGGCACTGTGGCCTTGGCTACACGGGCTGTGAACACTTGCAGGGATGGTGACTCCAGCACTGCCCTGGGCAGCCTGTTCCAATGCCTGAGCACCCTCTGGGCAAGGAATTGTTCCTCAGCTCCACCTAAACCTGCCCTGGTGCAGCTTGAGGCCGTTTCCTCTTGTCCCATCCCTTGTTCATTGGGAGCAGAGACCAGCCCCCTCCTGGCTCCATCCTCCTGTCAGGCAGTTGTAGAGAGCAATAAGGTCCCCCCTGGGCTTTCACTTCTCCACACTAAACCCCCAGGTCCCTCAGCCCTTCCCCATCACGCTTGTGCTCCAGGCCCTGCACCAGCTCTGGTGCCCTTCTCTGGCCCCTCCAGCACCTCAATGTCTCTCTTGCAGTGAGGGGCACAGAACTGAGCACACTGCTCAAGGTGCAGCCTCACCAGTGCCCAGTGCGGGGGGCCAGTCCCTGCCCTGGTCCTGCTGCCACACTGGTGCTGATACAGGCCAGGATGCTGGGGGCTTCTTGGCTGCCTGGGCACAGGCTGCTCGTGCTCAGCTCCATCAATCAGCACCCCCAGGTAAACAGAGGATGAAGTAATGCAACTCTGTTTTGCAAATTAAATCCATGGTTTATGCAAAAGAGGAAGTACGTGTAGGTTGGAGCAAACAGTGCCAAAGAAGTGGGACCAGACAGCAGAGCTCAAAACCCTCATGGACCACAGCTAAATGGATGAAACCACACAGGGCAATTGTACTGCAAAGGAAGAAGAGATATACATGGAAGCTGCATAAAGAAAGCATCATTTGTCATGCTGCCATGTGTGACATGCAATGCCAGAAGAGACGCAAGGATGACCAGACGCTGGTTTCTAGAATGAACCTTTTTTTGGGGATAGTTGAGTTTTCAAGCCCAGTTTTCTATTGCTCATTCCTGTGCCTGGGTATCCAGCCTTGGTGGCAATGTTGGAGAAATGTTTGTGCTCGCTTACTGTGTAATTGGAAAATGAAATAAACCAGCTATAGTTGAAAATAAAAACTTCTGAGTTCGCATATGGGGATCCGTATCTGGGACTATGTGAATCCATTTATTTTTTAGCTGAAATAATTCTGTTTGCTAGCTTCCAAAACCAGTAGTAGTTGTTCTCCTGGGAGTCTCAGAGCCCATGTTCTTGAAATCATGAAGCAAGATGGTAAAGTTGATGTTATTAATCAAACCCTGCAATATTAGCATAGGAGAACACATGCTGGAAGCGTTAATAAAAACTGAGACCAGCCTGAGGTTTTAACTGTCATATCTCTGTAATGTGAGTCCGAGTATTTTAACGTCACAGGGACCTTTCTGGCCACTCCCAGTACACAGGACCACTCTAAGACATCTCAGCACTGATGTATGAGACCAAGAGCATCATCTTCTGACATCAACGTTCTTGATCCCTCTTTTGAACAGTTACATTTTCATTGTTACTATCTCCAAATGTCTGCTCCTAATCAAGGTTTATTAACAACAAAAAGTACTGACAACAACTGGCAGACCAGGTTATTCAATAACCATCCACAGCAGTCTGAAGTAAGACACTTGACAGAGAGCAGGATGCTGTTGCGCACTGCTAATGCATTACAGGTTAGAGCATTTAAATGTGACTGTCAGACTTTGGTGACAACCCTATTCAAAATCCTTTGCATGCACAGCAATGTACAGGCGGGACTGTCAATTCATTCATATAGCACATACACCCTTTTAAATTAAAAAAACTTGATACTGTATAGAGCCCTTATCTTCACCATTTTCTACTTTAAAATGTTTAGTATAGTTGGTATTAAAAAATACAAAATCGGCCTTTTATGGAAAAATAAAATTTAAAGCATTTCTGAAACTTCAGAATGCTGCATCAAATTTTCTATTGTATTTGTGTATCAGAAATGACTGGGTATTTTAAGTTCCTGCCACAGTCCTACACCAGTCATTCCCCTCTGCTTCGCCATCTAACTCTGCCTAAATGCTATCCGCTTTGCTACGTTTTCAGCTCCAAATTTTGCTATCAATTTATTTCTGACACACTCATCATCTTTTTGCAGTTCCAAGTCATCCTCTCTGCTCCACACAGGGTACCCATCCCGGCGCCGCCCTGTCTGCAGGAAGTGCAAAGTAGCCTCTGCTTCACCGCTGTTTTTCAGAAAGGCCTGTGTGACCATGAGCAGGTCCCTGCCAGACTTCTCCATGAAGCACTGCATCGTTTTCACTGCATCTACCACCGTGCTGGAAGGAGAGCAAGTGCTTGTTGGTCTTTCTTCCATCTGAAACCTGGTATCAGGGCCAGCAGAGTCCCGCAGGACAGTTTTCAAACCAGACGCTGCTTCTCCTGGGGAAATTCTGTCTTTCGTAGGCAGTTGTCCCGAGATTTCTGAAGCGTTACTTCTTGACTAAGAGAAGTAGAGCCATCAGTTAGACACGGTGTTTTCTGGCAAGCTGCTTTCGTCCCTGCTACCCACCCACTTCCACTGTGCACAAAAACCTCAGAAATTACTAGACATTGTAAAATTCATGCCTGAAGCGAAACCAGGTGTTAACAAGGCCATACAAGACCACAGAAAGCATGAAATAAGACAGAATCTCAACAACAACAACAACAAAGTATAAAGCAGAAGTGTTAATGCAGCTGCAGCGACACTTGGTGCCTGACGTGAAAGGATGACGTCCACC
>NW_009941065.1:0-2389 GCF_000696875.1 Nestor notabilis | reverse complement strand
TGGAGTGAAGGTGGTGGCACCAATGGCCACCCTTGTGCTGTGCCACTGGGGCCCCCCAGAAACCTAAACCCAGCCCAGAGCCGTGACCCAAACCTCACCCGTCGGCCCCAAATCCCAACTCTTTGGCCCAAACCTTGGCCCAAACCTCCAATATTTGCCTTCAAAATCGACCATTCTCACTAAATATCAACCATTTCCCACAAATCTCAACCTTTTTGGCCCAAATCTGAAGTGTTTGCCATCAAAATCGACAATTTTCACTAAATATCAACCATTCACCACAAAAATACACTTTTTCACCCCAAATCTCCAGTATTTGCCATCAAAATTGAGAATTCCCCCCAAAATCAACCATTTGCCACAAAACTCAACCTTTTTGGCCCCAAATCTGAAATATTTCCCATAAAAAACTTACCATTTTCACTTAAAATCAACCATTTACCACAAAATTCAACCTTTTTTCCCCAAATCACAAGTATTTGCCATAAAAATTCACCATTTCTACTAAATATCAACCATTTCCCACAAAACTCAACATTTTTTGGCCCCAAATCGCCAATATTTGCCATCAAAATTCACCATTTTCACTAAAAATCAACCATTAACCACAATAAAACCCTTTTTGTCCCCAAATCTGAAATATTTGCCATAAAAAATCACCATTTCCACTAAAAATCAACAATTCACCAAAAAACTCAACCTTTCTTACCCCAAATCTCTCGTATTTGCCATAAGAATTGACCATTTTCACTAAATATCAACCATTAACCACCAAAAAACCCTTTTTTGCCCCAAATCTCCAATATTTGCCATCAAAATTGAGAATTCCCACTAAAAATCAACCATTCCCCTCAAAACTCAACTTTTTTGGACCCAACTCTCAACTCTTGGCCATAAATTGTGGCTCTTTCCTGCCAAGAGTCAAGTTTTGGGGCAAAACAGGTGAGTTTTGGGCCACAGGATCGAGGTTTGTGTTCAGGGGTTGAGGTTTGGGGCCACTGGACAAAGGTTCTGAGCTGAAACCTGCAGAGTTTGGGGTCGAACTGGAGAGATTTGGTAGTGGGGATGGGGGATAAATGTCTTAAGGAGCCCTGATGGTCTTATTTATTAGCCCCAAGACAGTGGTGATGGGAGATAAATGAATTATTAGCCCTAATAGTCTTCTTTATTAGCCCTAATATTGTGGGGATGGGGGATAAATTGCATTATTAGCTGAACAAACTTAATTATTAGCATTAATAGTCTTCATTAGTAGCCCTAAGAAAGTGTAGATGGGAAATAAATTGAATTATAAGCCTAAGAAACTTAGTTATTAGCCCTAATAGGCTCAATTATTAGCCCTAATTCAGTGAGGATGGGGGAGAAATTGAATTATAAGCCTAAGAAACTTAGTTATTAGTCCTAATAGGCTTAATTATTAGCCCTAATTCAGTGGGGATGGGGGAGAAATTGAATTATAAGCCTAAGAAACTCAGTTATTAGTCCTAATAGGCTTAATTATTAGCCTTAATTCAGTGGGGATGGGGGAGAAATTGAATTATAAGCCTAAGAAACTTATTTATTAGTCCTAATAGGCTTAGTTATTAGCCCTAATTCAGTGGGGATGGAGGAGAAATTGAGTTATGAGCCTAATAAAGTTTATTATTAGCCCTAATAGGCTTCATTATTAGCCCTAATCGAGGGCATAACGTTCATTCGACCCCGAAATTCAGGTGCCGAAAGCAGCTGCTGGAATCAATAGGTCGAAAACGAGAACCGGGGCCTAATTTTGGGCTGAAAAAGGCCCTTGTTGGGGTTTCGGGGCTATTAGTGGCTGTTTTTGGCAGCAGCAGCTGCGCGGGAAAGCCCCAAATCGGGCGGGTTTGGCCCCAAAAAGGGGCCGCCCCCGACCCAAGGTGCGGGATGGGGCCGGGGCTCATCGGTGCTCGGTGTTACTGCCATTAATTGGGCTCTATTAAGGCTATTAACGGCATTAATCGATGTTTATTAATGATTAATTACTATTAGCAGGAACCCGCCCTAATGATTTCATGTTCTTCTTTATGCCTCTCTCGTTGGGCTTTGATTAATTCCTGTTATTAGCACTAATACTTTCACTTTCTCTTACCCTGATCGCGATTTATCGCTAATAATCGCTAATAATCGCTTTTTAGTCCCATTATTGCCACCTTGGCAGAAATACGCGCCCCTTTATTAGCGGTTAATAATAATGATAATGACGGTAATCACAATAAAAGATTCTATATTCACTAATAATATGGTTTAATAGAATAGAATTTGATTTGATAGAATTTAATTTAATGGAATAGAATTTGATTTAATATAATAAATACAATATAATATAATAAATACAATATTAAATACAATATAATTAATATAATTAATATAA
>NW_009941064.1:0-6460 GCF_000696875.1 Nestor notabilis | reverse complement strand
CACCCACCAGGCTTCCAGCAGTTGCTCACTCTCCGGCTGAGGCTGCTGTGACTGAGTCTCGATGGAGATGGGAGGTTCCCCATGGCCGCCTGTCCCTGGAAGCGAGGGCACTCAACTTACGCCGCTCTTGTGCCCCTTTCCAGGCTCTCTGTGCATCCACCAAAGCTGTTTGGCTCATGGGACAGCTGGAATCCTCCCGTGGTCACACAGTTCTGCTGCAGCACAGAGTGTCCAGCTGGGAGGGAAACAGCAAATCCTGATCACCATACCTGGCTGTGAGCTTAGAGATTACACGTGAGCAAAGAGACCTTCTCTTCCTTGCCTTTAGTTTCTCACCCTTTCATGCTGAGCTTGAAGTCTGCAACCTTATTCACATAAAACTGTAAGCAAACACAGAAAAGAACATTATATGTTACCTGTGTTATATCAATCAAAAGTATTGCTAAAATATTGCGTTTCTGACAATTTAGGATCTTTTAGCAGAGCATTTCACTGCCTCAGAGGTGTTGCTCTTTGCTTTACTACACAGCTGTCTTTAACACACACATTAACTTCCTTGGCCTGCTCTCCTCTGGTTTTCTGTTCATATGGCCACTCACCAGAGCAGTACTGGGATGCTGTTGTGTTGCAGTGACTGGGCACTTCCAGAAGAGCACGTTACAGTGTGGAGGCAGAGCTGGCATCCAGTGGCATGGCTGTGACTCAGCACTGCTTCTTTTGTCCCCCTCAGTGAACAAGTGTTGAGGCAAAGGCATAAAGGCTCCATTCCATATACCGTGGCCTAGATGAGGTTTTCCACAGCACGGTTATATCTGTATGGTGTAACTTTCTCTTCCTGTTCCCAGTACTTCCTTAGAGCGTGGCTTGCCTGGTGTGAGCAGACGTGTTTATAGTGCTCCTGGGATGGAGAGTGGGAACGTGGCTCTATTTGCAGGTGGGGACTTGGGGCAGAGGGTTAGTAAGGATTCCCACAATGGCCTTGGAGAAACAGTTCCATATGATCCAAGGATTTCCTGTTGTCTGTGTATCCCGTGGGCAGGTGCTTCTTGCCATTTCCAAATCTGATTTTCATGCTGGTTTGCCCAGTGTAACAGCAGGGTGATTCAAGGGAGCATTGGCGATGGCTGGTGACAGCACTTCCCTTGTGCTGGCTGGGAGGGTCGTTAGAGGAGAGTG
This sequence comes from Nestor notabilis, assembly GCF_000696875.1. Classification (NCBI taxonomy): domain Eukaryota; kingdom Metazoa; phylum Chordata; class Aves; order Psittaciformes; family Psittacidae; genus Nestor; species Nestor notabilis. The sequence goes on along the minus strand of NW_009941064.1, from coordinate 5,284 downwards.
GAGGGGGGAAAGAACCTGCTCTTTCTCCACTGCCACTTTCCGTTGCAGGGGAGCAATGATGAAATGTCAGACAATGAAGAGGAGATCGAGGAGAAATCCGAGAGTGAAGGGAGTGACTATTCCCCCAACAAAAAGAAGAAGAAAAAACTGAAGGACAAGAAGGAGAAAAAGCCAAAACGGAAAAAGAAGGATGAAGAGGAGGATGACGAGGATGGAAGTCTAAAGGTACCAAAGATACCTTTCCCCCAAGCTCCTGCTAGAGCATGAGACCTCAGGGTGCAGCCAGATCCCTGCGAGTTACTGGCCATGTCCAGTCTCCTTGTGCTGGGGGATAAGTTCCCTTGGCATAAAGCATGACCCTGGTGTGTTTGCCCTGGGTTTGGCAAGTTGTTAAATCACAGGAAGAAATCCCTGCATGTGACTGAGTGGGGAGAGCGTTTGATACAGAGCACGTTACGGACCCAGCCTCATGTTGCTCGTCTGCAGAGCTGCGGTCATTTACTTAATGATGTCCCTCTAATGATGTCTGCAGGAGCCCAAGAGCTCAGCCCAGCTGATGGAAGAATGGGGCCTCGATGATGTAGATTACATGTTCTCAGAAGAAGATTACCATACCCTGACTAACTACAAGGCTTTCAGCCAGTTCCTCAGGTAGAGAACCATGGGTCCAGATGGGGCTTCCTGTCTCAATTGTGCTTTGGGCATTGCTTAGCTGAGTGGGTGAAGTTGTGAAGTCACTTCTGCATTGCAAGCTCCTTGTTGCTTCTCCCCTGACTCAGCCCTCAGAGTCCCATTTTAGTTGCAGGATTGACTGGAAAACAGCTGAAGTGTTTGTCTCTCCCTTTCTCCAAACCCCTGCTGCTGTGTGCACGCTGGGTTCGTGGGCTGCAGCACCAGCACACAGCAAGCAGGAGCGGACACGCAGCGAAGCATTTCTGTTACTGCATGGTTCTCCCTCTGCCCTGCCCTGCAGGCCTCTGATTGCCAAGAAGAACCCCAAGATCCCCATGTCCAAGATGATGACCGTGCTGGGCGCCAAGTGGCGGGAGTTCAGCGCCAACAACCCGTTCACCCACCCGCGGCGCCCCCAGCCATTGCGGCGGCTGTGGAGACTGTCCCCGTGGCCCCACCGCTCGCCACCAGCCCCCCACCAGCCTTGCCCACTGTCATCAGGAAGGCAAAGACCAAGGAGGGCAAGGGTAGGTGCCAGCCATGGAGGGTGGGATGGGGTTGGGTGATCTGGGGGGAGCTGTTTGCAGAGTACCAAATGAGTCTTCTCTTTCTCCAGGTCCAGGCGTGCGGAAGAAAATCAAGGGCTCCAAAGATGGGAAGAAAAAGGGGAAGGGGAAAAAGATGGCAGGCTTGAAATTCCGGTTTGGAGGAATCCCCAGCAAAAGGAAAAAGGGCTCCTCTGTAAGTGTGCGGGGGCCCTGGGGGTGGGGACGTGGCAGGGAAATGCCAAGACAAGCCTTTCCCTAGAAGCTTCCCTTGTATAGGGGTGTCACAGCACCTTTGTTCACCCCTTTTGTAGGGTGCTGTGTCCAGGCTCAGATCTGTGAAGATGTTGTATCTGGGCACAATTTCTGCTAAACCCAGTCACCACATTAAATCACCACTTCAGTGGTGAAGTTGGTAGCGTCACCATTTCAGACTTGGTTTGCAAGAGGATTCTTCAGAGCTTGCACTCCAGATGAACCCTGTGTCAAAGAGAATTATCAGATGCTTTAATTACCTGAGTGAAGCTGCCTCTGGGCAGCATTGCCATTCCACAACACAGCCTGGGGCTGCCAGAGCTTCCCAGCAAGAGCCCAGCAACAGCCTCTGCTGCAGTTTGGGTGCTGTGCTCCTGTTGGTGTGTTTTAAAAAGCTCTGCTATATAAAGAATAAATCTCATAAATAACTATTGACTAGGGGTGGGACTCTTGTAGGTCTTGATAATGCTATTGATCAAAACTCCATTAGCTCATCGTTATTGGAGTTCACTGGCTCTGTAGCTGGAGTTCATGTAACACAACCTGTTTGTGTATCCCTTTGTGCATCAGAAGTGAGAGGAGCAATGAGAGGCAGCTGCTCACTGCTTCAGGTTTTCAGTCACACACCATGGAAAGTTCATCCTGTCTCTGGGTACACTCTTGATCAAAGCATTTGCCTTCCTGAGAGTTACAAGGAGGTGGGCTTTCTCCTGCAGCTGGAGCACTAAGTACCTGATTAACAGTGTGCAGATCAGGGATTTGCATGTGTAAGTCTCCAGAATAAGAATTCAGACATGCTGTTGTGTTCTGATGCTGTTGGATGCATTAGAAGGAAGGTCAAGCGTGAATCTGCTGTGCACGTGCACGAACAGGCTGACACAAGCTGAAATGAATGTTGAGAGAGGGAGAGAAGTTCTACCATGCAGTGCAGAAGGCAGCCCCCAAAAGCGCAAGGCTGAGAGTAGGGGTTGCCCCCCCAACACGTGTTTCAGGTGTTGCACCCAGCACAACGTGGTCACAGCAGTGAGCTCTTGCATCCAGCCAATGCCTGTGAGCTGCTGAGCCTTTCCCAATGTGCCTGGCTGGCTGCACTGTGTAAGTGGGGGTGGTGGGCTGCAGGAAACCCAGAGCCCACCTCTTGTCAGGGGGGCTGAGCAGGGACTTGGCACACTGATTTATGTATTTCAAATGTGCTCTGAGTGATTGCACCTTGGTGGTGCTGTGAACTGCACAAGCTGTCCCTGCGCTGTGCCTTCGGGCTGTAGAGATAGTCCAGACCTCCATTTATTGATTGCCTGTCTGGGACATGGATCTGGTAGAGGAGCTTTCCCTGCTTCCTAATGCCTTGTGGACCATTCCTATGAACCCAACCTGTCGGGGTGGCACTCGCCCTGCCACCACCCTGCTGCTCTGGCTGGTCTATTCCTATGGAAGGGAGGGTGCCCCAGGAGCTCGGCCACCGGTTGGTGATCCCACAGGGTTTATGTGGGTCCTGGGGTTTGTTGGGCTGTGGAGCGGTGTTCCTGGGATGCCAGTGCTTGGACTGCCTGTGCTTTGGTTTTTCCCTCTGCAGAGCGAAGAGGAGGAACGGGAGGAATCCGACTTCGACAGTGCCAGCATCAACAGCTCCTCAGTGCGCTCCGAGTGCTCGGCTGGCCTGGGGAAGAAAGGGAAGAGGAGGAGAAAGAAAAAGAGGAGTAGGCCATCCTTTGTACTCTGTTCTGTTCTGTTTGGACTTCCCTCTTCAGCTGGTGCTTTCCTGGCCTCTGCAGCCCCAGGCTGTGTCTGGCGCTGGCTTGGATGTGCTTGTGCTTGTCTCTGTGTGGTGTGTGAGGTGCTTTCCTGGTGTCAGCGGGCTCATGCCTGCCAGAAGGCAGTGAGTGGATCCTGCCGTGGGGTGCTGGCTCTCCCTGCAGTGCTGGTGGTGGTGGAGCTTCCTGGTGGCAGGGCTTTTCCATTGATCCAGCCAGCTTTCCCTGTGGAAAGGATCCGCTGCCCTGCCTGGTCTTGCTGCCTGCTCACAGCTGAGCCCCCTGCCTGCGCTCTGGGCCCTGGGGCTGCCTCACAGGCAGCAGGTACCTACCTGCATGTGTGACCCCACCAGGATTTGTTCTCCAGCAGCAATTTATGTGGCTTGCAGGGAAGTGATCTTCTGAGGAGCAGCCTTTGGAGGGACACAGCTTGTGGCAAGCTCCCGGTGGAGCAGGGCAGGCTGTGGGTGCAGAAGTGTTCAGACAGGGGACTTCTTGTCTGTGTGAGATGTGCAGTTGGGCAGGAGGCAGGTGGTGGATCTGTGGCGGTGGTGTAGGAAGAGGGAGGCACATGAACAGTGGTGGAAAGCATCTGTCAGGTCTCACAGTGGTTGTGTGGCTGCGTTTGTGTCCATCTTCCTTCCTCCTTTCCATTGTGGAAGGCTGTGGGTGGATTCTACGCCCTGGTACCTCCATCCCTGTGCTGCTGTTGAGAGCAGCTCCCCTGTGCCGCGATGCCCCGAGCCCTGCTCCAGCTCCAAGTGCTGCTGGGCCCGGTGCTGCTTTTCCTGGCTCCCCACAGTGTCTGCCTCTTGTGCTGCAGGACGTGCATTGCCTTTCTGCCTTGTGCCCCTTGTTCGGGATGAGCTGCTTCGGATCCAGGCGCATCTTGTGGCCTCTTAGCTTTGCTGATAGGTTTTTGTTTCTAAGATGTAAAAGGACAGCTTCTGGGCTGGTGTATGGTCAGGGTGTGATGCTGGCCAGTGTCCCCATCAGGCAGTGAGGCTCGGCTGGCTGCCTACCTCCGTGTCTCATATGAAGGGCATAGCTGCTTCTCCTCCTGGCTGGTTGCCTTTGTGCCAGAGCCAGGCAGCTCCCACTGTGTGTTGGTGGAGTGGAAGGTTGGAGGTCCCTGCTGGGAGTTTGTGGCAGAGCAGGGATTAAGATGAGCTTTTCTGGCACTGCAAGGCCTTGTTCCCCCCTTCCTCTTGCCACCCGTGCTGAGTTGAGAGAGCTCCTGCCTCTGGCAGTGAGCACCAAGGAAGAGCAGAGTAGTCCCAGGAGAGGAGTCGTCCTCCTCGGCCGTGTCACCCTTGCATGGTGCGTTTGCAGTTGGTGGCGCTGGTACCTGGGGAGGTTTCTCTGACTGGCCTCCCTTGCAACCTCTCCAGGTTCTGGCATTCTCCATTGAGAGCCTGAAGGAACCAAAGGATGATACAGTGTGGAGAGAGAAAGAGAGACAGAGGTGAGATGATGCTGTGTGCAAAGATGAACTGTGGTGCTGAGGGACAGAGAGGTAGGGGGACGTAACAGGAGGGGTCTGAGGCGAAGCGCTTTCCTTATTTCCTTGCCTGTACTGTAGAGGAGCAAGTGTCCCATTCCCTCCGGGAGAGCCAGCAGCTCCACATCCCTCTGACCACGTGCCTGTCCTTGCTTGCAGTGGAAGAAGGGGATGGCTATGAGACGGACCACCAGGACTACTGCGAGGTGTGCCAGCAGGGAGGGGAGATCATCCTGTGCGACACGTGTCCCCGTGCCTACCACCTCGTGTGCCTCGACCCCGAGCTGGAGAAGGCCCCCGAGGGCAAGTGGAGCTGCCCCCACTGTGTGAGTGGGGTCGGGCCCGTGGGTGCGGGTGGGCAGGCCCTGGAAGCCCTCAGCGTTACACTGGTTGTGTTCCCTCAGGAGAAGGAGGGCATCCAGTGGGAGCCGAAGGAGGAGGAGGAGGAGGAAGAGGAAGGTGGTGAGGAGGAGGAGGATGACCACATGGAGTTCTGCCGGGTGTGTAAGGACGGAGGGGAGCTGCTGTGCTGTGATACCTGCCCGTCCTCCTACCACCTC
>NW_009941063.1:378-2878 GCF_000696875.1 Nestor notabilis | reverse complement strand
TGCTCATAAAGTCATAGAATGGTTTGGGTTGGAAAGGACCTTAAGATCATCCAGTTCCAACCCCCCCTCATGCCAGATGAGTCCTTGCCACCACACACCATGGCCAGGACCAGCGATGACCACGCAAAGCCAACACAAGGGGACCCCACCATGCTCCACCTTCCTCTCCTGCTTGACTTGATCTCAACCGCCATTGACCAGGGACCTGATTGTCCCCCAGCTGCCACCCTTGAGGAGGACACTTTGCAGGGGACCCTCCGCCCCACACCAGTGCCATGGCACCCACCTTGCCAATGACATCGTTGCGGCTCAGCCTGTCCTTGTCCATGACGGTGATGACGATGGTGGTCTCGCGCAGCCGCTCCGTGGGGATGTCGAAGGCGAAGGACTCATTGAAGACGGGGTTCAGGCACCGTTTCATGACCACCGTCTTCTTCTTCTCCACCCGCTTGTCCTTGTACATCAGCCACACCTTCACATAGGGGTCTGGGGGAACAGGAGGTGCTCTCAGCCCTGGCCGGGCACTGGGAAGTGACGCCCAACGTGGCAGGAGGTGCAGCTCATACCTGACGTGCCCCCGATGTCCATGGCTTTGAGGTTACGTGCTTTGATGATGTTCACCACGATGGAGTTGGCGGAGGGGTTATAGCACAGCGACAGCAGCAGCTCCCCACGGCTTCCCTGCGGGACCCACAGAGGCCCTTGGGTGGGTGCTCCTCACTGCAGCACCCAGCCCAAGCCTTGATAGGGCACCTAAAGCCCCCCTGTCCCACTGTGGGAGCAGGGTGCTGAGCTGGGAACCCCCCTCCAGAGCTGACCCAAGGGTGGACTTTGGGGCCACACAGAAAAACAGGGCAGGAGGAAACGGGGCCATCCCCAGTGGGACATTCTGTGGTCTCGCTGGAGGCAGGAGAGAAGGAGAACTTTCATTTTAGATGTACCCAAACCAGCTTGTTTTGACCCAAAATGAGACACTCTGGACTACCTAGTGCCTTAACATAAAGATTTGGGGTGAGAAACCTCTCCAATGGACATCAAACCTTCTCACAAGGCAGAAAACATCTCTATTGGGGGAGACAGAGGTTGGTGGTCCCATTGGGACACCTCAGGGGCAGGGGAGACCCTCCTCCTGAGGGCTGTGCCAGGGGATGGAAGGGGGACCAGGGCCTTACGCTGCCATCGCTGCAGGGCTTCAGGTCCTTCCAGAAGGTCTGCATCTGGGTGAGGTCCACCTTGTTGAGGGGGATGGACACCTCCCCGATGGGGTCGTTGCGGCTGAAGCGGTCGTAGTCCAGGACCTGGAGGTACAGCACCCGCTGCACCACCTTCTCATAGGGGAACCCTGTGCCAGAGATGGAAGAGGATGAGGAGCCAGCATGGTCATGCCAGTGGGCATCCGATGCAGGCACTGCTCTTCCTTGCGCTGACGGGGAGATGTTGATACCAGGGAGCAGATCATGGCAGGAGCAGTGGTCGGTTAGTTCCCAGGTGTGCACCCATCCATGGGTGCTTGGTGGGGAAAGGAGGAGCCTCCCCACATGTCCCTTGTGTGCAGAGCAAACACTGCCAACATAGCCTTGACGGCTTGGCCAACCCATCTCGTCACTGATGGCCACCACGTTGGCAGCTTGACCTGAGCTGATCCAGCCAAGGAGGGAGGATAGAGGGTCCCTCCACTGCTCCGCTCCCACCATAGGCCACTCCAGTCCCTCCCAGTCCCTACCTTCGAAGAGGAAGGTCTCATTCCAGTGCGGGTTGAGGTTCTTCCGCTTCACCTTGGTCTCCAGCTTGTGCTTCTTGTCGGGGAGCAGGTAGATCTTGACGAAGGGGTCGCTGGTGCCGCTGAAGTCCTTGGCTGGCAGCTCCTGCGCCTTCATGATCTTCACGGTCAGGGTGGACTCCTGGAAGTTGTAGCCGACGCTGAACTGGATGCGGCCCAGGTTCTCCCGGCTGATGCCATCATGGGCCTCATCGTCCTCGGAGCCTGGAGAGAGCTGTGACAAGGGGGAAAGGGTGATGAGCTCCTGGGGACCACCAGTGGGGTCTGCACACCCTTGTCCCCCCTCTTTCAGCGCCTAAACTCAGCTCCCACCAGCACCCAGCCTCCAAACCCTGCGAGCTGTCACTGGGCATCAGCTTCTCAACCAGCTCCCTGTCACCATCGTCACCTCGGATGGCTCCTGGCTCCACGCCACACATCCCAAGGATGGGAAGTGCCAATTAGCCAAATTCCTCCTGACAGCCATCCCTCGCATCTCCAGCACTGCTCCATCATGCTGGCCCAAGGGGAACGGCTGCGTCACCTCGGCTGTGGCAGGGATGTGCCACTGCTTATGGCACAGGGAAGGGACACCCATATGGTGCCCAGGGTGGGTCAGCAACCATGGGGAGCCCGTCCCCATCACACCCCATCACCCACCATGAGCATCTCGCTGGTCAGGGAGTTGACCAGGTCGGAGACGGAGGAGCGAGGCTCTGTCTTGCGGTCGGACTCATCGTG
>NW_009941063.1:0-204 GCF_000696875.1 Nestor notabilis | reverse complement strand
GGGATACCCGGCGCCGGCGGCTGCGTGCCACCAGCATCCCCACATCCTGGATGGTGCAGGCAGCTGGTTGTGCCTGTGCTGCTGCCAGCTTGTGCCCTGAGACCTGCGGCACGTCACCTCAGAGCACAACAGAAGGTCCCACGGTGCCAGTGTCCCCCCCAGCACCTGCAGAGCCCATGGTGATAACACTTGGCCATGTGGCCA
>NW_009941062.1:0-2584 GCF_000696875.1 Nestor notabilis | reverse complement strand
GGCTGCTTTAGGAACCGCACGGCTCACGATGACAGCCGCATTTCTAGGATTCCCTGAGCCCGGCAATCCAAGCCAGAAATCTTATCCGTGCTACAGATCTCCACGAAGCGAGATGCTTTGTTGTAAAGCCCGGCATGCCTATAGTCCTCCTAACACCCCAGCACAATAGCGCTTCCCCCAGCACAGCGGCTCTGTGCCAGTGTTCAAATCGGTGCCCCTCCACACTACCGGCCTCTCTCACATGGACAATAAAAGCTGCTGGAACAGCCAGCCCTGGTGCCACAAACATCACCCATGGCTGCTGATAAGACCTGCCTGCCCCCGTTCTAAGCACTCCCACGATTCAGTACAGTGTGGCAAGATCTAGATGTTACACTTCTCCAGGTCACCAGCGTGTGACAACATAGACAAATGTTAAGTACATGCTGCTGCACTTTTTGTTCCCTTTGTGCAGAGCTGATGAATTGCACAGGCTTCGACAAACTTTCCTGGGCTTTTCAAAAGGAGGAAGAGGCTGCAACAAAAAGCAGCAGCCAAAAAGCTGTGCTGAGCATCTCCCACACGATCCAGCATGGGAAAGGGCCAAAGCAGAACGGTAATAAGCAAGGTCTCAGACTTGTAGGGGTCAACAGACTTGCAAGTCAGAAGGAACTGGACAACTCTCTCCAGTGTGCAGCTGGCCACCGAAGCTACAGAAGCTGTTGACAAGACCTCCAGCCTTTCTTTAGAGACTTCTGCGTTATGCCCCACGGGTTCACTATGGTGTAATGAACCACCTGGTAGTAGTTCTACCAGAATTGTCAGCACTATAAGCAGAACACCAGAGTGACAACATCCCTTCTGACCATGATCCATACCGAGGTTAGTCAACACAAAGACAGGACAGTCTTGTGACATCAGCTGCTTCACAAAAAGAGGGCTGGCTTTGCTGCCAGCAGCTGCTATCTGCTTAACCCAAAGCAGCCCATTTCCAAATACGCCATTTCACATTTCAAGCCCTTTCCGCTCAGAGCCATCCCCATCCAGCAGCTGCCCCTGCTCATCCTCACTTCTGTTTATCCATCCACCCAACCCAGACCAAACATGCTGACAAAGCTGGCCTTGCAGAGACACTCCAGTACCACAGCCTTGACAGTACCACCTAAGTCTTACCAGAAACACATAGCTTATGTGAGTCCTGTGGTGCTATTTGTAACAGCTATTGGAGAGGGAGTGTCACACCAGCAGACCTTATCTCAAATCCTTCTTGTCCTCACGTTTTTCCCTCAGGGGAGAGATTTTTCTTCCTGCTCTAACAGCATTTAAGATGACTCTAGTGGAGCTATGAAGAAAGATGTCCCCAAAGGACACAGTCAGGATACTTGGTTGCCTCATACACTGTTCCTAACAGAGAGCAAGGAGAAGTAGAATAAATCCCAGTGACGTCTCCCTCAGCAGGAGGGTCACCTCCCAGAAGGTCCAACGGTGGGCCTGCCACCTCTTGTGCACCCAGACAGCTTTCAGCTCTTTGACTCCAAGACACCACTTTCGAAAACTCAGCTACTTTTCTGGGGCAGCCAAAGTGGGAGGAAGCAGAGAGCTCAGTGTTATTTTTCCCCTCTGTTGGCAGAAAGCAGCTCGGCTCCAGTCGCACAGGCAGCCCCCATAAAAGCCGGCCCAGCACTGTGGGCTGACACGCCACATGTGTACTTCCCCTATTTGCCAGCTTCCTTCCAACTGAGGGGTTCAGAAGATAAACTAAAGCAAAAAAATACAGACTACGAAGTGAACAGATTAAACAGATCTAGGAGCTACGGGTTAGTTCCATCCTCTCATACAGACTAATTCCAGAAAGTTCTCCCAGCCTGGCCCAAAGTCACAAAGCTTCAAAGAGAGCAAAGTCCTAGCAGCTATGCAAGCTGCAAGGTAAGAGCCTTAAAACCAGCAGACCGGGAGGGGAACATTCAGATCTACAAACGTCTCCCACATATCCTGGGCTTGCCTCCTCCCAATGCACGGAGGTGGAAACGGCAGGAAAACTCCCAAAAGCCATGCAAACATATTTAAAACGCGAGGAAGTTTTACGACTTTGCAAGTACTTGCGCCTTCGCTTTCTCAGGGTATTCCCAGAGAAGCAAAACCTCATGAATTAAACCAATTTCACGCACAAAGAGCCCCAGCTTCCCCTCTCTCAAGCACATCTGGAAAGAAAAGGCTCTATAGGTGTCTCGCTCATCTGTAGGCACACAAAAGAGCTCGTCCCGAATAAAACCAAGCAACACCTTCCCCCATCCCCCACTGCTACAGCTACACCGGAGCTGCCTCCATTTCACTGCGAGGGACGAAAACTCCCCAGACACACACCCACGAACCTGGAACGCTGCCCTAAAGCGCCCGAGACACTCTGTACACGGCGAGCAACCCTCCCGGCGGGACGAGCGGCAGGAAACGCGCCCTCACCCCCGCACACGGGGACACCCCAGTTCTTGCTCAACGCCAGCCCCAGCGCTGCACACAAAAGCTTTTTCGCTAAGCCAAGAGCACAGACTCACCTCTGGGGACGGGGTTAGGGAAACGCGGCACACGGGTCCGGAGCTGGCGAGGC
>NW_009941061.1:0-9169 GCF_000696875.1 Nestor notabilis | reverse complement strand
CCCACACCGCCCCATGCGAGGCGCCCCGCAGCATCTCCGGCTCCGTCCCGGGACGGGCACACCCTCCTTCCCACTCCTTCCAGTGAACAGCCCCTGCCTGCTGCCGGGTGGGCACAGCAGGGAGGGTACTAGAGGGTACCTGGGCCCCCCATATCTGCCACGTAATCAGCCTCAGAGCCCTTACACGGGCCTCTTGCGAGGCTGATCTTGTTTCCAATGAGGAGGTGGTAAACTTCAGGCAAAAAACATGTGCTGTGGAGGGGCTGGGAACCTGAGAGAGCGGAGGCTGTAGTGACTGCAAAGTGGGGTACACACAAGGCCGCAATGGAGGAGCAGCTGATCGTGCACCCCCGCGGGTATAACAGGCCTTACCCCAGGGCAGTGCTGGAGTGGCCTCCCTGGTATCATGTGCCTTTACACTGCTGCACAGCCTGGCTAGGCTACAGCCACATATAACCCTAACCCATACCCACCCCAATGGTCATCAGTTCCCCAATTTGTGTACAAGTGCCCAGCTGAGCTGCAGTCCTCACTTCACACTCTGCACCTCCAAGTCCCTTCCTAAGCCAGTCTTCTTTGGCTTCCCCTCTGCAAACACCATATCTATTCCCCTCCACACGAAACGCAGTCCATAGTCTCAGCCACCAGCATCGGCAGCGCTGTGCAGTGACACACATGTCCCATCAAAGCATATGATGTTTGCAGGGAGCTATAATCAAGGTTTGGGTGCTGGCATGTGTTACACAGCCCCAGCGTAGGGAAGGGCCTGTATTCCATGAGCTGGCTCTGCTAGCTGACAGTGAATGACAGCCATGTCACAGCAGTGCCCAGCCCTGAAACTTGCATGGTGTTGGCGTGTCTGTCATATGAACCAGGAAGCTCTGATCGATGCACATGGTAAATACTTCCCCTGTGCTATATCAGAACAAGATCCACCAAACGGCTCATGTCCTATCACAAGAACCCAGGAAGGGATAAACAGCTCAAAGTTGCCTTGGGCAGTTGCCCTCTGAGGCCATTTGGAGCCAAACCATCTCTGTGGGATGGTCAGAGTTGCCTCTAAGAGCACGGCACGCAAAAGCAGAAATCCATGTGCCTGCCCTGGATTGGTGGTTCCCAGCATGCACACTGGGGCACACTCATGCCACAAAGGCAGCTGAGCCAGCATGCCTGCTTCCTGCCCATACTCATGCCTACCTGTCCCCAGAGCCCCACAGATCAGCAGCCACTACGTGTGGGATGTGCCACAGGCTGGTGCTCAGGCACAGTGGAGGTGTGGCAGGTTGAGAAGGTCACTGTGTGCCACCAGTTTTCAGCCAGGAAAACATTTGCCCCAGCTATGACAGACAGGCTTAGCAAACACTGCCCCATGCCAGCATCACAGGTGCCAGATAGCCCAGGCGAGGCTCAGAGAGACTTTCTGTCCTGGGTCCTTGCAAAAGGAACTTACTCATTGACAAGTGCTGATAAGCAAATCAGGGGGAGATAAAACAGCCGGATTAGGCTCCTCTTCCAAAGATCAGGGTCTATTGTTGCAAGAGCCCATGCTTCTGTGCCAGGGTGGCAGGCCTAAGAGCAGCTGTTAATATGGCAGGGCTAGGAAGTCAGACATAATTCAGCTGCCAGGTCTGGCCTTAGTGTCACCCAGATTTTGTATTTACAAGGAATTCTTTTTCTTAATCTATTCAGAATCCTGCTCCTGATCCTGTGGAGAAAAGCCCTGGGTGTAAGCAGCAACATGAGCAGCAGCTGGAGGGGACAGGAGCAGGTGCTGGCCCACAGAAGCCCTCACTTTGGGGTTTCTCTGCTCATACTTTCCCCCACTACAGAATTGTGGTGACAGACAGATTGGATCATAAGCCAGTCACAATCAGAAGGTCTCTGGGAAGAGGGACCAGCAGCTTTGGCTGCTCCCTGCAAGGAACAAACCAAAGCCCAGCCCTCTTGATGTTGGCTCTAAGAAGGCAGGATGGTCCCTGCAAACTGCTACAAGATGACCCATGTTTAAATTCCACATGAGCTGCCAGCACAGCCTGTGGTGTGGTGGTGCCAGCGATACCCTGCCTGATATGCCAAGACTGTTACAGCACTGGTCTCGCAGGGCTCTTCTCTTTTCAAGCACTGCTGTGCCAGTGGCTTGCACAGAGACCCCAAACTGTGTTGGGAAGTGGGCTCTCAAGCAGATGATTCCCCAAATTAATGAAGATTATTCCTGCAGAGAAGGTATAGAAAAAATGAAATTATCTTCCTAACTCAGCTCAGAAGGAGCACCACTAGCTATTTCTCTGCAGTGGCCCCAATGTTTAAACTGCCAGCACACCCTCCAAAAACTAATATTTGGGACCAGGTTTGTTCTTCATGGCCACTGCAATTCTCTAGTTATTTTCTGGGTACACACATAACCATTGCCAGCAGAAGCTGACTGGAATGGTGCGTGTCACCCACAATACCCAACCAACCTTGTTTACATTTCTTTACTCATTAACAGAGGTAAGGTCTAATAACATATACAACTTTATCTTCCTTTGTGTCACTTAAAAGGGTACAGCTCAAACAGTTCAGAGGGTGTCAGGAGCTCAGCAAGACTTGTGATCCCTGACAAACTGACTTCAGAGCTCTGGCAGGCATCTGAGCAATACACGGATGTATTTAGAAGCCCTGACACGCCTTCAAATACCCATCTGACAGTCACATTTGTAGAAAACCTCTACAGATAGTCCCAAATGGGGGTAATCACATCTCTTATATATGCCCATGGCTGTTCAGAGCAAACACAGCATCTGCTCATTCTGGACTTCAGAGGAGGAGAAAATGCTTTGTTCAGAGAAATAAATTTAGACTTCAAGTGCCTTGAAGTCTAAACAAAATCAAAAGTCTATTGGATTAGGCCCCTTAAGAGATGCATTTACCAAGATTGACCTCTCTTCTGAAGAGAGTAGAAAAAGGACAGGAAAGGGATTCTTGTGCCGATTTTGATGATATGTCTGCACAGAAGCTGAACAGGAGGGAATCTGTGAGAGCAGTTCTGAGCCTCCATGTCTAGTGACACAGCCTAGCTCCTTAAACTCTTCTTTTCAGCAGCCTTGGTGCTCATGAGGGCACTTTGAAAAGCCTCTGAGCCAGCAAGGAGTGGGAACTGGTGGCTGACAAGCTAAGCTTTAACAACCTTTGCATGAGTGCTCTTTCACAGACCTGTTCTCCAAACCTCCTTCCACTTACTGCTTTGGAAAACTACATCATCATTATGAAATGCTGGAAAGCAAGCACCTGCTTTACTTGTGCAGCGCTCCTGACTGCTACCAGGGGCACTGCTGTGGAGCACCAGCACGTGCTGAGCATTTCATCCATGGACAGATCTTGGGTGCCTGAAAACAATAGCATAGGTAATATCCAGTGAAGTAAATCCCACCTATCCCCTTGCCCTGAACATCCCAGTCCCACTGATCCCCTTGTCTCCTGTTCACTCTTCCACAGCTCTTACCATTTCATCCACTCACCTTCCGCAAGACTCCTCTTAACCCTTCTAGCCCCTGAGCTCCACACTTTTCACCCGCTGAAGTGTACCAGACCAGACACAGATCCTTCCTGTGAGAAGTTCAGTCATCACTGAATTCAAACCAGATGGTCACCTTGTTCTGTCTCAGCAACCCAAATCCAGATACCTCCAGGGATGGCTGAGGCAGCCCCAATTTTGGACCCTTGGCAGCCTGTGCCAGCTCAGCCCTGGCCTGGATCCATCCAAGTCACTGTACCCCTCTGAGCTCCACTGAACAGAGGTTACACCCTATAAACAAATCATAGAATAGTTAGGGTTGGGAAGGACCTTAAGATCATCCAGTTCCAGCACCCCTGCCATTGGCAGGGACACCTCACACTAAACCATGTCACCAAAGACTCCGTCCATCTGGCCTTGCACACTGCCAGGGATGGAGCATTCACAACTTCCTTGGGCAACCTATTCCAGTGCCTTACCACCCTCACTGTAAAGAACTTTTATCTAACCTAAACTTCCTCTGTTTGAGCTTGAACACATTACCCCTTGTCCTGTCACTACAGTCCCTAATGAAGAGTCCCTCCCCAGCATCCTTGTAGGCCCCCTTCAGATATTGGAAGGCTGCTATGAGGTCTCCACACAGTCTTCTCTTCTCCAGGCTGAACAGCCTCAACTTTCTCAGCCTGTCTTCATACAAGAGGTGCTCCAGCCCATTTCTCATCCTCGTGGCCCTCCTCTGGGCTTGCTCCAACAGCTCCATGTCCTTCTTACGTTGAGGACACCAGAACTGGACACAATACTCCAAGTAAGGTCTCATGAGAGCAGAATAGAGGGACAGGATCATCTCCTTTGACCTGCTGGTCATGCTTCTTTTGATGCAGCCCAGCACATGGTTGGCTTTCCAGGCTGCGAGCACACACTGAAGCTGGCTCATGTTAAGTTTCTCATTAACCAACACTCCCAAGTCCTTCTCTGCAGGGCTGCTCTGAATCTCTTCTCCACCCAGCCTGTAGCTGTGCCTGGGATTGCACTGATCCAGGTGTAGGGCCTCCCTCCTTCTGCACTGACCCTAAGCATCTGCAGGGCTGTTTATCACACATATTGTCACTCCTCCCTCCAGATGCAATTGTTTCTGCACAGTAACTCACTCCCTTCTTAAAGGTCTTGTCCCAGAGACGCTACCAGTGTCACCGGCTTGACCTTGGCCATCAGTGGGTCCATCTTGCAGCTAACTGGCATTTGCATTATCAGACACAGGGGAAGCTTCTGGCAGTTTCTCACAGAAGACAATCCTGTAGCCCACCCACTACTAAAACCTTGCCAAGCAAACCCTATACAACAAGGAATCCCAAACCTTCCTCTGTCTCTGCTCTCCAAGACCCCATTCCCTTTGAAAGCTGTGCCTCATTCTGCCAATCTTGGCAGTTGTCCTAAGTTTCCATATGTTTACTTGAGTCACCATCCCTTTCTGGATGGCTAAGGGGCATAGGAAGGTATGTCTGAAGAGGAGGATGGGGACCTGGCACAGTCTGATGTAAAGAGCCTCACCACTCAACACTACGCACTGTGATAAGGCCAACCAGGAAACCAGCAATTATTAACACTCAGGAACTAGAGTTGCATGATGAAAAAATGTCTTCATCATCCCTGGCCAGTATTCCAAGTCAGGCTGAACAGGACTTTGAGCAACCTGGTCTAGTGGAAGGTGTCCCTGCCCAAGGCAGGGGGCTGGAACAAGGTGATCTTTAACACCGCTTCCAACCCGAACCATTCTGTGATTCTATGAAAACATGTCTAAAAAAAATTGCACAGAGCAGACAAGAGGCATGCACACTGCCCATGTACATATGGTCTCATTCTTTGTGATTCTACTTGAACCACTATTTTCAGATGCAAACTAAGACTTACATCTGCTAGGATTTGGTGTCCTGTCACACAGTTTTGCCTCAATAGCAGCCATCACCCAGTACAAAAGAAACAGGAACAAGGAATTTCCCTCTACTAGGTAGTCAAGGAAATACTTTTCATGTTCTGGGTAAAGTTTCTGTGTACAGTTATGGGGTTGTGAACATTTATTGTTTAGCCCTGCAAACAATTCAGATTCCAAAGACAGGTCTCAGTAAAGACTGCCAGTAATTTGTCTTCAGAATGTGGTCTGGTCTGCAAGTGCCTTGCCAAGCACAGCTGAATCTCTGTTTCATTGTCTAGCTTAAGAGTCACTATTCCATCCCTGTGCTGTGAACTCTGATACACTACTGAAAAAGAACAAAGTCCCTCAAAATAGGTGGAGGGGACAAAACCAGAAATGTACAAAAATTAAACAGATTCTCCATTTTATTTCCAATAAGAATTTAGATCCTAGATGGATACAGCATCTGCAAAACACAAGAACAGATAGAATCATGTTAGAAATCTTGTTATTGGACTGTACTACTTTAAAAACAAGTTCTGCACTTGCAATCTGGATCCTCAATCTTTTCAACTACTATAAAAGCGACCCCCTTCCCTCCATTTACACAGAAGAGGTGCAAGAATTAGAAAGCACTAACAACTAGTTCAGTGACTCAAAGTAGCACTTTGCTGAGGGTACAGGCTGCCCCGGCAATCAGCCCTCCTGCTCACTGACAGCAAGAGTCCTCACGGGCCTAGTTTCAGGATTTAACTGTGCCACTCCTACTTCTAAGGCACAGAAAGAAGTCAGAACAGAAGGATAGAAGGATTGTACACCCTGATACTCCTTTGGCAACATCACCAGAAGAATACTGCATCAAAACTCAGTGAGGGACCTAAAGGGACAGTCTCACCGAAGCCTTGTGGCTAAAACACCAAGTGTGGAACAGGTACTGGTGGACATGTCAGGATAGCACTCCCCTAAGTTCAAATATTTGGGAGGTAGGAATAAAATCTATCAACAGGTAGAAATCAGAGTAGAAGGCTGCAAAAGTACATGATCCAGGGAAAAGAAATCAAGATAGCTTTAGAAGGGAGCCGAGGAAGACTCCTGGAAGTTGGAAGAGCCTTTCCACACAAGCTGAGCCAGCACACAAAACCCTTGCCAATGAGACGACCCCCCTCAGCACAAGAAGCCACCAATAAACCCCTCCTAGTTCCGGAAGGAGCATTTACCAAAGAGCCATGCTGAATACACAACAGCGACAGAACAAAACCATAGTTCAAGTTTTCCCTCATATTAAGTGAGATTAAAAGGCTCCCTGAAAACTGCCACTAAATATCTTGTTGCTGAAATAAATCCACTCACCACCCGGATTCTGTGCCCAATGGCCTTGGCAGGAAGGTTGGAGCGGAACTTGGCACGAACCATGCCACTGTTCCCATGGGCACGGGTTACCTTCCCCCAGATCACTCGTGTCCTGTTGGGCTTCCCACCGGGGGTTACAGTGTTGCTAAGGAAAGAGAGAAAAAGTGCTGCTGAGCAGGCCAGCCACAGCCCCGTATTGGGCTCTGCAGTGACAGGCCAGACAATGTGATCACTTTAAGGCACTCCAGTAATTTTATTCCACAACCATTTTTAACTGGACCACATTCCACTTTTATTTGCCAAACCTGGGAATTTCACTATACTTTCCAAACAGCTACATACTGCAGCTTGTAATTTATCAGAAGCTCCAGTGGAGAACTATTAAGTTACAAAGGTTAAGAATTTGTAAAACACTGATGATAATATAATCAAAAAATCAGAGTTTTCCAAAGAAAATGCAACATCTTATTTGTACTATTTATCCAGACACACCAAAGGCAGGAGAGGCCTAAGCCATTGGAATAGACTGCAAAAAACTGCTTTAGAGAAGCCATATGCCATTTTGGAAATGATGGTGGTCAAGTTAACACTCCAATCAATTTTATTCAAGGCAATTCTGAACTCCCATATCTGAACTCCAACAACTACACTCCAAGAAAAAAATAAGTGGGAGATATTAAGTAACTATTCTTAAGGCTTCCATCAATGCTAGCACAGTAGGGACAGTGCTCTGATATGGGCACACAAATGCCAGGATACAAATTCCTCCAGGCCCCACAAAATAATTCTGCTTTTTAACTAACTCAAGAGCTCACAGGACCCACCTCAAACTCACCTCACTTCAATCTACTCCATCAACCCACCTTCAGTATTTGCCAGTATTTGTTTTTCATAATTTCATGATCTGAATTAAACCAATTAAAGCGAAACCAACCAAGGACATTAAAAATAAAACCAACTCAGGAAACTACTCTACACAGTGCTGAACCCAATTTATTTTTGTTCTGACAAAAGCTCTATAAGTAGACTTCTTACATGCTGGCATTTGCAAAAGCCGATACAGGAGTTGGCTAATTCAGCATAACAATAAAAGGCAACTTACTTTTTAGCTTTGTATACATAGGCACACCTTTTGCCCAAGTAGAAGTCTGTCTCCTGACGGGCATAAACACCTTCAATTTTCAGAAGGGCAGTGTGCTCCCGCTGGTTTCGGAGGCCACGTTTGTAGCCAGCAAAGATGGCCTTGCACCACAGCCTAGAGACATTGAAAGCACTTGCAAATTATAATTCACCCAAAAGTATCAAATGTAAAACCAAACCATGTGCTGTTTCAGCAGAAGCTATTTCCACACCAGTAAAAATTTAGCTGACAAAAAACCCCACTACTTTTGGTTTTACATATTACTTCAGATCCCTACATTCAGTTAACAGACAAAAGCTAAGTAACTGGGACATGATAAATTTATGAGAACTCTGTATCTGCTTGTAACAAATTTCTGGCTCTACAGGCTGCATACTAAACGCAAAGTGCTTCAGTATCAGTAGGTATTACGTTTTCAAATATCTACAAACACTCTGTAGTGAGTAAACGTCTACTTTTTTTCTATACACTACAAACCATGTCTCCTGTGTTGCAGTAACCGCATAGAAAATAGTACTGCTGCTGATTTTTTGCCTCAAAGGACTTAACTGCAGTTTATCAGGACAGCTCCGCATGCACCGGACCAGTGACATTACACAAACTCCTCAACAATTCTCCATGACAAAGACGTGTCTGTACTATGCAGGTAAAACAATTACAAGGCTCATTCCACACATCATGTACACAGTGTGACTGTCTCGACTGCATTCAGCAACTGTCCCATAACAGAGCAGTACTAAACCAAGCTACTCAGTTCTACCTTTCACACATGCCTAAAACGAACTCTACAGTTAAATATTAAGACAAAAAGTTATGATTCAGACTTAATCTCTATATCCATGAGAAAACTCGATAGCAAGTAGCTCCGTTACTCAAGGAAGCAACATACCAAAGCCTGTACTGTATCCTAGAGGTTCACAAACACTGTGCTAACAAAGCCACCATTAATATTCCACATCTATTGCCAGGCCAGGGAAAGCGTAGCAGAACATAAGAACAGCTACGACTAGCTTAAGGCAGAGACTTCAGAACAGGGAGACACAACTGCAGGCGTTTAACAGGGGGCTCGGCAGGACACGGGGCAGAAGACCTGCCACAGGAAAATGGATCATTGCCCACAGCTTTAACACTCACAGAAATGCTCAGTTTACAAGACTTGTCAAAAGTACAGTGCAACAGCGAGCCAAGAGCCATCTCGGGGTAGGTAACTCACCTCCCGGTCATGGTGTCCTCCTGAAGCCCTGGTCCCAGCAGGCCTAGAAACAACACACAAGCC
>NW_009941060.1:0-15659 GCF_000696875.1 Nestor notabilis | reverse complement strand
TGGACATTGAGCCGTTAACTGCAACTCTTTGTGCGCGGCCATACAGCCAGTTCTTTATCTATTGAACAGCCCATCTATCATAAAAGTGGGTTTGTATTTTTAACAATAAAAATGCAAAAAGTCAGTGTTTCCCTTCAGGCAGGACTTGGCCTGCAATAGCACCATATATAATTAACATTGCTTCTCTAGTCAAGGACATGCTACTGTCATGATTTGGCTGCACAGACTCTTAACAACATTGATCCACTTCCTCAGCACAGTGCTCTAACAGACAGTGCTCTAACACTGCTTCAAAGCATGCGTCTCAATGATATGCTTCAAATGATGCAGTACTAGCGTTTCCTTCCCATGCTTATATAAACCTAATCAGGAAATTAAGCACACAAACTAATAGTATGAAGCAGAAACTGAGCACTCAAAATTCCAATAATCCAGTGCTTTACTGCGGAATTAACTCTGCCATGTGCCATTCATATAGTGCATGTGGCTACTGTTTTCTCTGATACTCTGTTAATAGTTTTATTTCACCAAAAAAAAAAATCAAAGTCAATGCTATATAGCTGAATACAATCAGGTGCCACCACTTTGGGATATAAGCCAGCAAGCCTTCACTCACACAAGTGCTGTCAATAAGCACTTGAGAAGACCTCAGCTCTCACATTTAATTGTAAGCAAATAATAGAATCTAGTTCTAGAAACAAGGTCTTTCAGGCTTTAACTCAGCAAAAGTATTTAAACCCCTAATTATATCCATCTCTATTCTGAACAGCATTTAAACAGATAATAGTTGTAATGATACTCACGACAAACAAGTGCCACCTCAAATATGGATGGGTTCTTACATTAAGGCCATAATCACCACTAGTGTACAGGGACTAAACTGTCATTTCCAAAATACATCTTCTGCAGAAACTTATGAATTTGTGTGAACACTGAGGATTCAGATTTGTAAGAACATTTTGAAAGTGATTTCAAAGTTTGAAAAGCTGAAAGGATTTGCATGTTTTTCTATGACTTCAAACTGCATGTAAAAAACCAAAAAGATTTGATGGCTGTGATTTTGTATGATATTTAGTTATAGTGAGTAATGTTTCCACTGATGTAGGATATGACTAAAATGTATACTGGAACTTTGCATTAGCTTGGAGATTAAGCCTTTGCTCTATGTTTATGCCTGGTTCTGGAACAGATTTCAGAGAAATAAAATAAGGAGATTATTAACTTTTACATATCACTTAATTTTGACCACTTTCTGCTCCACTGTGGACTTCTGTAGGCAGTAAAAAGACAGTATTATAAAGTTTCTTTTTGACGTTAAAGGAAAAAAGTCTAGTCATCTATGTAAAAGTGCATAAGCAGACTTGCAGGCTCATAAATATCCAACACATACCAATTACTTGAATATATGCAAACAACTCTCTATAAAATATGTTCAGGCCATCAAACTTTAGATGCCTAATTAAGGTGCTCTCAATTGTACTCAAGTGAGATATGTAAAACAGCCCCAAAGGGTACAAGAACTACTCCTTGCTCATCCCAGTACTCTTTTAACCCACATAATGAGATGAGGTACCAAGAAACCTAAACATTCAAAGGAACAGTGGCTTAAAAAAGAAGCATTTTTCAGTGTGACAGCAGCAGTTAAAAAAAGGTATTCCCATCTCACTAAATGCATGAGGTTGCCTTGAGGCAAGGACTTCCCTTCACTTGCACTGAGCACTACAGCCCCAGCCACCGGCATCCATTGGCTCTTTGTTCATGCCCTGGCTGCTGTGGGCTGCTCCAGTGAACTCTGTCCTGGCCACACAGGCTATAAATGAGGCTCACTGGAACCACTCTAGATGTGAGCTAACAGTGATCACTTGGCTTTCAGGCCTGGAATTGGTGCTTGATCTTCTTTTATTTCTGGTACAGATACAGGCCAAAAGATACCCAGTTAACATTTTTGGTACCGATTTGCTATTGTATATTCTATTTATGGTGGGTCCATGTCACTGATTCAGCACACCTACAGCTTCACAAAACCAAAGGAATACAGAAATGTCAAGTTATGACCTAAGTGCTTTGTAAGTGAGGTATCCAAAAAAGTAAAAGACCTTAGCCTCAGTTACAACATTTTTAAATCCAGAGATGCCACTTAAGGACAGAGTGGAAAAATTTATTCTGGTTTTCCATTAGTTTATAAACTTGAGCCAAATCCATTGTTATTCTACCACAGTTTATGAGATTCCCAGTTGTTACTTTTCACTTCAGTTGCTGTTTTTAGGCTGTAATTATTCTCATGTCTCCAGAGTAAAATATTTTATTTATTTCCTTTCTATTCTAGAGAAAATGGATGCTTAAGTTCACTTTTCCACATTTTGACAAGATTTCCCACCCCTACCCCCACCCCTCCAAGCTGGTGCTGTCTCTAACAGAACTTCTTCTCATCAATATACAGGGTATTTAGAAAAAGTGAAAGTCGTACATATAAAACTTTGACATGGAACAATTAAGTGGAACAATTAAGCAATTCTATATAACTAATGTCTTATCTAGAGTCATTATTATATAGACAATTCAGGATTATAAACATTGCAAATTTTGAATAGCTAAGCCTCATTTAATTGGAATTATGGTATTATTGGTAAACATGAAAAAAAGTCCTACAACTTGTGATTGAGTGATGGTCACATCTTCTGTGAAAACTAAACTGCATCTGCAAACTAATCCCCATGATTTTAGAGTCACTGTGATAAGAATTACCTCATCAAATAATTTGTAACTACTTCTGGCACAAATCCCGAAGTGTCATTGATATCAAATTGCTGGGTTTACTGTAATTTGTCTCAAAGGCAAATCATAATTATTTCTACCAGCATACTGAAAAGCCCTGGAATCCTCCTGTTAAACAAGAAGCCTTCATTGTTTGTTTGTTTGGATTTTTTTAATAAAAAAGAATTAGCCATACAGACTCTTCAAAGCTGAAGTTGTGGACACCATTTCAGGGCATGATGCTGCAGTCTCAGAATAAGGTGAAAAAGAGGAAAAAAGTTGCATAAAAAAGCATCATTAAAGTTAGCTCAGCTCAGTCTCCCAGATTAAAGTTTATGTGAAACAGAAATATTTCATCGAGTAATAAATTAAATAGCAAAAAAAATTAATGAACTTTCAAATATTCCACATACACCTTATAAAAGTCACATTTTTATTGCAGTGATATAATTCTGTTATGTGACCAATAAACATTAGCTGTACTTGAAATACACAAAGTTGGACATGTAGAATATTGTCTTCTTAAAATATTTAAGACTTATTAAGGTTGTATTAATCTCACCCAAGAATTTATATTCACAACAAGTGTGATCCCAAGAAATCACCCCAATTTCACATTAACAAAATACAGCAGGTCTTGAAGAGAACCAGTTTGTTACCATGATCTCTATGCAAATGTGTAACTGGGTAAGAGTGTGTTTAGCGCTTACATCTTGCAAATGAGATTCTTTCTTCTTTGCTGATAAATTTAAGTGCTTCTCTAGGATGGAATAATATTTCTCACTTTCCTTGTCAAACTTCTTCTTCCCATCCTGAAAAACAAAACATTTCTAAATAAAATATTTGACTAAATATCATAACTAACCTAAATTAAAAGAAAGAATATGTGCCAAAACTATGCCGGATTATAAAGCCATTTTTGTTGGTTCCACTGTTTTTAGGGTTTAATTCTGAATTAGGCCTGAAGATACTAGGATCTGAAGATACTAGGACCTGAAGATAGAAGGACCGATTCAATTATTAACTGCAAGATTAAGCAGTTTTCCATAATAAATACACATAAGGTTTTATGTAGGTGGTATGTTGCTAAGCAGACATTTAATGCAAAATAATCTTCACTGAGATTTATAATTTTACCTACCTGTCACACTGCCTTTGTTGAAGAAAAATATTGTGGAAGAGGTAGATGAGTATAACAAATTTGATGATGATATAGGCCTATCCTTCACGTTCAAGACTAATATGCTTATTTTCCACTCAAACTCTTAAAATATGATGATAAAAAAGCACATACGTGGTTGCAAGAGGAAACTGGTCCAAAAGTCTGTTTCCAATAATGTTTTGATGTGTCTGAATATTTAAGCTTGTTTCATTTAAAAGAGTTATCCTGCCTTTTTCCTTTCCTACTCTTCAAGGGCAGACAATGCTCACGTTTCTACCACCAGACCACTTGAATGAATGATAATACCACAGAAAGCTACTGCTATGAGCAAATTAAGAAACACCTTATTTTCCATAATCTAAGTTAGAATTTATACATCAAAATATTTTCAATCTGCTATTCTGCAATTTAAATCTGAAATTTAAGTACAAGACAGCTTTCTCAAAAGCTTTTCCATCTTCCAAGAAGTGCTAAATTTCAGGAATAGAAGGAATTAGAGTACATATCAGATTATTATTAATGATAAAGTATAATTTTAAACTATAAAGTTACATATCCTCTAATTAAAAGCACCTCTCTGCCAGTGACTTTTACTATCTTAGGTAAGTCCTAACAATTCTTTGCAATGATTGCCAGCTTCAATACTTCGAGAAAACACAGAAAACTCAGGATGATCCAGCCCTACTTACACATGTGCAAAAGCTATTAATGGTGGAAAATCCAATTACTGGACATAATGCAATAACAACAGGTCATCTTCAGAACTGTAGTGATCCTTTTTCTGACCCCTTTCTCCCTAGAAATTGTTATATACAAAAACAAATAGCTAGCCTGCATTGTAGCACCACCCTGTTTTTCTCTGTCATTTTATGGGAAAGTCAGGTTAGTCAGAGAATTAAGAAATATGAAGAATTTAATGCCACGAATGAAAACCTATCAACCAGCTGTAACAACAAACCACTTACTGATTAGCTCCAGTGACTAAAGTTCACAATGATAATCACACTAGATTATAAAACACACCATATACTTTCTATTCTGCAAAATGTTCAATCATATTTAGTATGAAAAATATGCACAATTTAATGTTCTCATTACCTCAAAATAGAAATATCTTCAGAAGACATCACAAGGAAAGGAAGGCACTTGGCCCAGCAAAAATTAATTAACAAGACAGAAAAATTCTCACTGCTTTCTATATTTAATTGCAGCTATGCACATATGAAGAAAAAAGGCAAAAAGAAAAAAACCAGAAGCTTGTATTTTGCCTAGCAAGAGAAAATAAGCTATATGAATTATCTTCTAAAATCTTTCCCTAACACATTCTTAAAAGAGAGAGAGAAGGCAGGACTCATCAAATGACTGATTAGCTGAGAAATTAACCTCTGTGGGACTGAAATCACAGGTTGGTTCCACAGCCACAGTTTTACTGGGGTATAATCGAGTGCCAGGTCTTTATGACCAAAGCAAGAACAACTTGAGTTATCTCAACACCTCCTTCAGTCACACACAGAAATACAGTTCAGGTGATCACACATCACAGACAAAAAGGTATAGTTAGTTGCATACTAACTTATCTTCTGAGACAGTAATGTTAAGATGCTGAACTAAAAAAAAAAATTAACTGAATTATTGTAAAATCCAAGTGACACAGGTAAAAAAGTCACCACCTTGAGGAAATCCCCAGGTCAAGAGAAACTTAACTGCTGCAGTGAAAAATGCAGAGAATTACTTCTCCCCTCAGCCCCCATGCCATTTAAAGTTAGGAGAGGATTCTGTCTGATGGCAATATTGAAGCCTTTGGTCACAAGCTGTTGGAGTTCAGTGGTGGATACCCTGCCCATGAGACCATCTACTTCAGAAGGTAACTTTG
Organism: Nestor notabilis; assembly: GCF_000696875.1. Taxonomy (NCBI): domain Eukaryota; kingdom Metazoa; phylum Chordata; class Aves; order Psittaciformes; family Psittacidae; genus Nestor; species Nestor notabilis. The sequence goes on along the minus strand of NW_009941060.1, from coordinate 9,870 downwards.
ACAATGAGGCCTGGGTGCAGATGACACATACTACACATCTAGGCTTGACAATGCTGGGCCAAACAAATGAGATGTTGAGCCACAGGCAGAGCTCATGCAGGATTACCTGTGTCAGACTGGGAATCACCCTGCACAGCCAGCACCAATTCCTTTCCCAACAGATTTATGATATTAGCAGTAGGTATTCCTCTTGCCTCATGAACTATTTATCTCAGAATCAAGCTGATACACAGCTAATGGATGATCCAAAATCTAGTTAGCCGCCTGAGCTCACTTTAGTATAACCTTCATTAACAAGAGCTGGAAGAGCCTGAAATCTAAGCTGCTTCGTAAGAGTCATTGAAAAAGGTGTGAAAACGTGACTTGTCTGTCTGAAACAGCTCCTCTTTTTGATACAGCACATCAAACGCATGTCAATGCCAGGAAGGATCCATCTATACATCTAATGCGGTTCCCAATGCACCAAATCCAGCTGCTTACGTTTTGTGCTAACATCTACAACAAAACATATGAATTATATATCACATTACCTATTCTCTTCATAGATAAAAAAGAAAACAGAAAGTAAATGATCACACGGGAACAGATACAACTCCCCCAACAACAAGAAAAAAATATAAAATAAACTAATTATGGTTGCAAGGCATCTTGAATTTTATGTAAAGCTTCATGAAGATCTCTGTACCGTCTGTGAGGACACACAGAATTTGAAGGCTCTCTTGGTCTTCTGCCAGCACTGCCACTCCCCTGCAAGACTGCATCTCTCTGCTGTAACATCTGTTCATCCACTACCTTCACAGTTTTTACACCAGTAAAGTCAAAGAGAAATCTAACTGTTTGGAGCTTCATCAATACCAGGACAACTTCTGGCCCCAGCGCAGTGTTTCCTGGGGCAGCAGATCCTTTTAACATGTTCCTTTTTTTTCCAGATTTTAACACAACAAAATTTCTCCCTTCAAAGCTAGAAGTGGACAAAGTAAGGAGAAAAAACAGAAGTAGATTGAGAATAAAGTTTATTTGCCAGTTTTGACTGCATTAGTGTCTTTATGCAGTGACACCTCTGGAAATACAGCTGTAATGCCAGCAGGACAGTGTTTCTGGAACTGTATTGATCACTCAGGCATGTTTCTGGGAAAAGTCTAAAAAATACTGGCCCCAACAGGTGAGTGAGTTCCCTTCACTTGAAAGGTCCTCTGCTATGCCAGTAAACCCCACATATTTGAATGTACTGAAGCCTCTGAAAACTGCATAAAAAAATAAGAAATAAAGATACACTCAGAAGCAGATGATTCATTTTCTGGAAGAGAAGAAACACTTCAGTTTAAGCCAAGATAACTCTCACCTTGCACACTTAACCAGTGACTCACAGCACACAAGGACATCCTAAGTGGAATCGCAGACTTAACCTCATTCTAGCTTTAGCCTTTTCTTCTGCTACTCTCAAAACACTCTCTTAATACACAGCTGCTGCCCAAACTAGTCATCTGATTCCTGGTCCCAGCGGTCTGTGCCCACAAGACAGAATTTTCCACATGCCAGGAGGTTTACAAAGAAGGTTTCCATGCAAAACTATCTCCTCACAGTTTATGAGACAGAGGATTGCTTCTGCCTCCAGATTCCACCTTGGATCAAATCCCATGGAGAAAAGAGATGTGGTTGGCTAAGAAAGCTCATGCTGTACTGTTACTAGAACAGCCAGCACCAGCCATGACACAAAAACATAAGGCACATAGCCATTAGGAAGATGCTCTTCCTGACCTCTGCACTACATCTCTTATTCCCTTCAGCCTCCAGCTTCCTTCCTTCCTTCCTGCAAGTAACCCTCATCCTTTCTTTTTGTCCTGGAAACTTATCAGTCATTTCTGTCAAAGTATCAGCTAGAAACACATGAAATATGTGTTTCTAGCCGATATATGTATCAGCTAGATATATATAACATATAAAGACAGAAAAAGAAAAATTACAAAATATTAATCCTTGACATATTTTACACTGATCCATAAGATCAATACCTTCTGTATAGACCAAGTTCTGCAGACTCTAAGCACTATAAATGTCTCTCTATAGTTGTTTAACCATTCCTCGGTGTGTCAGGTCAGTAAACCTTAAGTCAGTTAAAAAATATTTACAGTTTTAAATGCTTCAAATTTCTAACAACCCCATTAGGAAAGCCCTTAACCAAATGCTCGGCTTCTAGCATATAATGGAGTCTTAATGGAGTCTTATGAACTTCAGTACCTTCTTGACAGAGTCAAGTCATGTAATACAAGATCCAGGTTTAATGCCTAGCTTTGTTCTCTCTGCTTAGTTTTCATCTATAGTTTTATTTTGAAATTGATTAGAAAATCTCCCAAAAAAGAAAATTATCTTTTCAGAAATAAATCTTGCTCAGGACACCACTAATTAAAGTGTGCCAGTTAGAAGTTTAACTCAGAAGATGTTCTCCTATCCGTCTTGTTTTACGCCTATGGCTGTGAAAAGCTCAGACATCAGTTATTAAAAAGGTGACGCAGTCGGGTCAGGTGAATTTTTCCTGTTCAGAAAGATTTTGATTCCATGCTGCTACTAATCACATGAATGCAATGAATCACTGGCATGATTCCTATAAATTTTAACCACAAACTGTATATTTGGATGTAAAGCAAAAAGGGGTAAAAGAAATCAGATTTTTTTTTTTTAATGGTCTAAGTTTGCCATTACTTTGTGTGCAGTATTTTATGTCAAAATTCTTATACGTATCTTCATAATTATTATATAAATTATTCCTCTTTACTTTTCATAAAGAGGCTTTGCCATCCATCTTCTTTCTTTTTTTTTTTCCCTGTTGCAATAACTTTTGGTACTTAGCATATCTTAGCTCAATCTTACATTTGTCCCTAAATACAATATTTTTACTCATTTGTCCCAGAATGAATATTTAAACTTTAACATGCTAATCTTTAAAAAAAAACCCTGCGCATTTAGTTCAGATTCATTTGCAATAACAATACCCTTGTGCAATCATAAAATAAACATGTTTTGTAAGAGGTGATCTTAAAAGGATCAAGAAAGGAAATGAAAATAGAAAACATTGTGAAGAAATTGTTTGGAGAAAAAAATTCAACGAGAACCCGTTACTTAATTAGGAAACAAGTGAATATTGTGAAACATAGTTGTGATGACTTTTTTTCCCCACCCAAAATTAGTATGTATTTTTCTAACCAACTCAAGCTGAGATGCAGAAACTGTAGAAACTGGCGCAGAAATGCAACAGTAAGACTGGATTTACATCAAGTTAGACACATTTGTCAGTGGAAGAAACTTGAAGGCAATGGTGAACTCCACAGAGATCAATAAATCCACATCTCCTTTCTTTCTCTTTGACAACAAGTGCAAAAATGTTGATATAACACCACACTGGAGATAGTTCCTTTTTTGAATTTTAGACTTAACATATTTTTCAAAGCCACCTTTTTCATTACCTTCCAAACAGAAATTCAAAATGTATTTCTATAAAGTTACTGGAATTTTGTTTTGAGTTGCAAATTTGGGGACCATCTCTTACCAAGTAGTAGGACAAAGAAAAGTAGAACTGTAGACTAGAAAATAAACTAAGTCTTGGAAATCCTGATTTGAACTCAGATCCCATGATTTCCTGGAAAACGTGAGATCTCAGAGTCTCACAATTTCTCTTCTACAGAGAAGAGAAATTAATTCACCTTCTATGTTATTTTGCCTGAGGTTTTGCTTAGAATTCTCATGGGTTGGGGGAATGGTATTTTCTGCTTTGCTTTAATAAAATTGAAATTATCATAGGCATCTGAAACCACAGACTGCATTCTGACATATGACTGGAGCGGTGGGGGATTTCTTTCTAGTAGAGAGCTTGATTTGTTAAGTGAATGCTCATAGTTCAAGATAAGGCCAAAAGAGCTTTTCCAAAAGGAAAAGTGAAAAGGGAATATAAAACTCCTCCCCTCCTCATCCCAATCAGAATTTAACGTATTGTGAGCCAATAGGATTTCTCCAAATCCATACGAGGAGGTTACAGGGTATCATTTACGTATTGCTAGCAAATAATATGAAGTAGAACAAAGTTATTCTGTAGTTTATAAACACATGACTGCCACTCAATATGAAATAAGGATAATATAGTCATAAATTAGGACTTGTTACTCATAACTGCTAGTGAAAACACTTCCAAATTGAAGCTGAATACATCATGTAGAAAATTAAATGTCCTAACAACCATAAATCTTTAAATCAAATATTTACTAAAATAGAACAACCATATGCAAACCATGAATATCCAGAAAATAGTATGGTGTAAGACACAAATAATTATAATAAAAAGAACGTATTGCAACTATGAAGTATAACAAGGCAATAAACCAGGAATACAAGAGTGTTTAGCAGCATTAAAGCTATGAAGATAGACATTAAAAACTGTCAGTTTAAAAAAAACAACCTCAATTAAAACAAGGTAAGATATGCATAAAATTAAAACATACTTTAAACAACCCAAAACTAATATAAGTATAGGACTGAATGCACATCTGTGTAAAATACTGAATAAACCTTCAAGAGATAATTTACTTTCAAGTTCATAAACTTCTGAGGAAAATTTCCTTTTCCCTCCTTAATGCCTTCACAGATATCAGGTACTTTCAAGTGTGTTTCCTGGAAGAGGAGAATCCTATAGCCATTTTCTAATGCTTCCCTATGTAATTCTATCAGATGTGAGCAGACAGAAGGTACTTACCATTGGAGACTAAAAGGAAAAAAATAAAGAAAAAAAAAAAGCCTCACTATTTCTATGAGATCTAAAATTCTGTTCAAATTAAGAAGTTACTATGAAATGAACAAATGTGTTTGTAGGATGTCATTTGTTTCTTTCCGAAACTTCTCTCTTGAAATGGAAAAATATTACAAGTTTTACAAGTTCCCAGCACTGCTGTGAAAAGACATTCAAACCTGCCAATACTGGCAGGTCGCAAAGCGGGACACGAGACTCCCTGCTACTCAGCTGCAGAGTTGTCTAGAGTGCATTTGGCATTTGTCGATTCCAGAAGTAGCTGTTAGATGTCTGGGAATCTGTTAAATCCCTGCCCAAACAGCAGGACTGGTAAGTCTACACACGTAATCTAGTTATATCAGTTTTAATGTCTACTAAATATGAAGGGTTTTTTTTTTCTTTTCCTGGAAGATCTTAGGACTTCAGCACATTACTGCTTAAATAATGTGAAGAAGCTCACTACTGTGGGAGAAACTGACTTTTTAAACTCTTCTCTGAAGCAGGCTTAAGATAGTTTTCTGAGGTTGAAAACATCAACACCAAGAAGGTCTCCTGCTCCTGTACAAAAGCTATAGTTTTTTTAAAATCATTTAAAGTTATCTTTGCACTTTAGGAATTCAGAAAGAAGCTTGAATCAACTTGCATACTTCATCAAAAATCATATGGAACAAACTGCTCATGTAATAAGCAATGCAGATATTTGTTAGAAATCCATAAACCTATAGATACTGCATGGAAAGTAAATGACAACAGAAGATACAACCCAATCTTAAGTCACTGCTTACATGATAAAACGAAAAAAGCCAACTCAGATTTGGGGCATGCCATTCTTCAAAATAAAAGTCAGTCAGCAACAACACATGTTGTGATTTAGAATATTCAAAATGCTGAAGTCACTGAGCTGACAACGCTATCCATGGAAACCTGTTAACGTTAATGCTTCCAAATGAGACTGGAGAGACCTTCTCCACATGAGTAGAAAGTAGTTATATTTTGGTTTCTTCATTATCTAGTTCCTGTATGAGCTTACAGTGCTACCTAAAGTTCATTAAGGAAAAATAAAACCAAAAACAAATGGCTTTTGTTGTTTCTGCTTCATTTCCATACATACCAAAATGAGTTCATGTCAGATGACGAAGTGGGGCAATCAGAAACAAAAGGTTTATAGGAAAAGAAAAACATAACACCACTGCATAGGTCTGGAGGGTTGTACCTGACTCTTTGAGGCACACAGTGCCACACACGGACTGTGCTGGCAGAAGAAAAGTAACACTGACAATGGGTCATACTGAAGTGGCCTGGTATATTATTCATGCGGAATTGGCACCTCCAGTTTTTACCTCATCTTCCATATCAGCTCCTGGACAAAACAGAGACAAATCTCTCAGCTTCACCGACGTTTAGACAGATTGAATTTGGCCTTTCAAGTTCAGTAGTCATACCAACCTGTTATCCAGTGCTGTACCAGCAGCGAAAGAAGTTTTTCTTGATTCTTTAGTTATCATACTAAGGACAGAGAACATTGACTTGGCTCTACAGTTAGTAAGTAAGTGCATGGAAATGCTAAAGATACAGTGCAGGGCTGCTATAGACACAATAGCTTTTTTAGCATGATCTCTGCACTTGAAAGCAAGGCTTGCTTTCATTCTAATATGTGAGCAGTGAAATTCTCAACTACAAAAAGAGCATCCAATTTTTAAAAACACATTAGACCAGCCAGCAACTTCCCCTGGTCTCCACTACTGCCCCCTTCCTGCTCTCACTGCTTCCCTTTGTCCAGTCCTCCATCTCCCTAAGCGGCCATCACCCATTCCCCCAGCAGCTGCCTTGTTGGCATCCCCTTCCCTCCATCAGCAATGGCTTGCTTTCCTCACCATGGGAGGTATGCTGCTGTTTCAGGCTCTCCGTGCTTTCTTTCCTATGTTAGATTCCCTCTAATCTAAATGAAGTGTATTTCAGGAATGTCCCAGTATGCTGGTAAAGTACAATGTGTATGAAGAAGCCATTTCATCTGCACAGTTAGCAACTATCTTCTTGGATCTAGATGATCTTTAAGGTCCCTCCCAACCCAAACCATTCTATGATTCTATGAGTCTTTCTTTCGTGCGCTTGAAGAAAGTACAAAAAAGCTGCAAAGAACATATTCAAATAAAGCAATTCTGACAGACTAGCCTAGAATGTCACATACTCACTGCTTTATTTTAAAAACAGAAGATACAAATATCTTTTTTCTTAAGTAGTCATTTCTTTTTAAATACACCCCTTGGGAATCTCTCTCCTGCCTATGCCAACCAATCAGCCAACACTGTGGATTTCAGTGTGCCAACAGCACATTCTACACAGCTCATGGTCCCACGCCACCTTACACATCATTGCAATGGGACCGCAACGCTCATCCGCAGAAGAACTTGAGCCGTGTTATGAGAAAGTTTTTAGATTAATACACACAACTGGAAGTTGTGCTGTTTACAGTCTGGGGTTAGTGTCAGAAGTGATTTTGGTTTGTTTTGAAAGCATCTGTTTTCAGAGTCCCCCTTACAACGCCGACAAAGGAACACAAACTCTCACTTTGGGGTGAAGAGTTATGCCTCCCCAGTGGTGCAGTTAAGCCCAACCAGAGCTCTCAGTTTACTTTTTAGGGAGGGATGATCTCCTCATCAAGACAACTATCTGAGACCACCCCTTCTTGGCAAGCTCCACAGGAATACGTTGTTCTGTGGTGGCTACTGTAGACTGAAAGAATCTGAAATAATGAAGCTGGTTCACTTGGCAGAAAGATGGAGCTTTTGGTGCTCCTGTATCTATGCAGCACATTAAAGCTTAAAGTAGGGATGCCCATCTTTTGTTACAGTTCAGAAGTGATACTTTCCAGCTACACCTTGCAACAGAGCTATTTCATACTCACTTCGTCAAATGTAAAATTGCTACAACGGTAAGAAAGTGCAAGTCTGTATATTATTAGGCCCCTGCAGAACCTGCTGCATAGATAGACAACAAACTGGATGAAGAGAAACCTATGGCAATACAGCCAAGTGCCTCAATCAAATTATTTTCTATTTAGAATGGAAAATGCAAGTCCACCATTGGTGTGGAATAAAGATCCATAGACTCAACATCTATGACCAAACAGATGTATTTTTATGCTATTATGTTAAATGCATCACAAAAGAAAGGGAAGCAATGAAGAAAGAGATCTTAATTTTCCTCAAGACTGCTGAAGAAAACCCCAACATGTAACGGAATAAAATTAACAAATTAATTTATACCCATCTAAAAAGCCTTTTAAGCTTTGTCTGGCACAGCTGTGGCACTATGCAACTCCCATTAGCACAACTCTGAAGTAATTCCTGTAGGGTAACAGAATGCAGCTGCCTTTCTGGAATCATGATGAATTTGGGTTGATAAAAGATGCCAAAATCGAGGAGTTTTATTTTGAGCATGGGGGCAGGGGAACTAGGTGCAGGGAGCAGAATAATAAACCTCCAAGTCCTGTCCTTCTCTGTACCATGGGTGATTGGCCACTTCCTGTATTTCTCTTAAATCCTTCTTGAGATTCTTGAAGAGTCTCATCAACAACATTGAGACCTGTTTCTCAAGTGTGGAACATAATCCTCTCCATGGTGTGGCTGAGAGCAAGGCTAGAAGGGACATTAACAGATGAGTTAAGCTACAGTAGACCACTGAGAATGAGAAAAGCCTTTTGTTTTGTTGTGTGGGGGTTTTTTTTATTGTTTTTTCCTCTTAAATATTAAGAATATTTGCCAAATCCTTTGTGCTTTGAAGCACTTAAAACAAAGTTCAGTTCCCCTGTGACCTGGAAATAAAGTTTGGAGGCAAATGTCTTCACTCATATTTTTAATCCCAGGTCAGGAGTCCAGCAGGAGGGGTCAGCATGCAACCATCCTGTGATACACATTACACTGATTCTAATTAGCAAGAAAAAGGCCTTAATTTAATTAGGAAATGTGCTTTTTTTTGTATTTTTATATTCTTTTGTTCTTTTCCAGTAGAAGGGTTGATACCTGCACCTAAGTTTTAGGGGGGGTTGGTTGTTTGGGTTTTTTTTTTTTGCTTTGGTTTGGACTTAACTAAACATAGATTTTTTAAAAATAAATGGTTCTTTCTGCCAACAAAATACACTGCATATTCACTTAAGCAATTCCACTGATTAAAACATTAATTCTAAGCTTAATTCTTAAATGTTAGGGCAGGATACAGTAAATTACGTTTCCTATTTACTATAGAAGACTAATTTACTTACTCTTAATTTATATCTGCTTGCTTTTAGATGCAAATCAGAATTTCATTAAAGTGCAGAAAAAACACAGCTTCAGAAATGGTTTTTAGTCAGCCAGCCAGTTAATCATACTCATTTTTAAAAGAAAGAATGCATTTAACAAAATTTATTAAAACAGACTTTGTGCATAATATTAACTGGTTTATTCAAAAATACCTGCAGTTAATGAATTGAACTAACAGTTTTTAAACATTGTGTCCAAAATCCTTTAGTGATGAGATTCGAATTTTTGCTCATTTTTTTAAAGGAGTTCACTAGAAATGAAACAAGATTCTAAGACTGTTCTCCTTTTTTTTTTTTTTTCCCTCTTCTCTGTTAACTTCCAGAAGTTTCTCAGGCTTGAATGAAACAGTTACTGAACTGAAGTAAACTGCAATGAGACAATATTTTTGCTGCATTTGCAGAATGACAAGAGCTGTCCCAAGTAGATTAGCTGCTTCAAAAAAACCCTGGGTCCAGATGCTCAGCCAGAGATATCTCCCAACTTAATGGTTTTGGCTTTCTGCGAAGAAAATACGACTGCCTGAGACGATGCAGTGTGCACGCACTGGGTCTTCACCACTGTTTTTGAAACTTCCCACATATTTCAAATATAGACGTGTAAAAGAAGCACTGGCTATACATACCATAGCACTACAATTATTTTCTACATTTTAAAAAATAATTTTAATAAAGATTACCAAATTGATGCAGGTTTTTCACAGCTTCCTATTTCTATGTATTTATTTCAACGTCTATATTTTGAGCTGAAAATACACTTGATCTAAATTTAAAATAATATATAATGTAATGTAATATA
>NW_009941059.1:0-4931 GCF_000696875.1 Nestor notabilis | reverse complement strand
AACTAGACAACACATGGCAATCCTCAAAAGCCTCCCTGCTTACATCTTTTCAAACACCAAGTCCTCAGCCTCTAAAGATCCTGGCATAATGTCAAAGTGTCACAGATCTGCATTTATCATTAAGTATGCTACCACATGTTCACTCTTACAGGCCTGGAAACACCACACAAAGCTCACAGCCTCCATACCCTGCAGCTTGAGGCCTGCTGCGATTTCAGCATTGCACAACCAACACTGTGTTCCCTCAGGTTTGCAAATACAAAAACATCACACCCCATTTTTAATACGACACCGAGAATTCTGCATATATGTTAGGATCTATATTCACAATGGCAAGAAGGAAATAAAACAGCAAGAGCAACCAGGGGAATCTTAAAATACCTATATGGACTTGAAAAGGGAGGTAAAAAGGGAACTGCAAGAACCTCACAATCCCCAGAATTTCCCAAACATGATACAAGCACCCCAAAAGTTCTCTGGAAATCTCTGGCAAGGCAACCAACACTTTTGATTCATACCAAAAGTATATCACACTGTTATACAACACAGATCTCTTACTGACTGCTTCTGCTGGAACTCTGTATCCCGTTTAATATACAGTGTTAGCATTTGACATTGACACAGTGAAATCAGCAGTCCTGGTCTGATGACAGCTCTACCTGTATGCTGCCTAACACATATGGACTTCAAACTTGCAAAATATTTTGTTATTTCAGTCCTGAATTCCCTGGAGCCAGGCTTGCCAACAGTGCCAAATAACATGCCTGTTTAAAAAAAATAAAAATACTAGAAAGCAACAATTATTTTCCACCTGGGTCAATTTTTAAGCTAGAAACAAAGAAAACAAGCATCCAAGCACTGATGTAGCACAAAAAACTTTCCAACTTGATATGGCATTCACCAAAGACTGCAATCACTAAAATAAAATTTTCTAGAGACTGATTTGACCTAAAGCAATGTGAAATAAAATCTTGTCTGTACATATACATTTCAACATCTACACAAAGCCATTCTAAGTTTGCAAAAACAGTGTTTATAGATGAAAAGTAAAAAAAACACAAAACCAAAAAAAAAAAAAATAGACTACACCAGACTGCTGATGTTCGAAAGATGAAGCAGAACTACATGGATGAAAACTAGAAATATAATCCCACACCCTTTTTTTCTTTTTCCCCTTGCCTTTGTATAGCTAAATTAGAAAATTCTAGTTTTTATTTTATTAGTGATTATAGATATAACGGCACTGTAATCATCTGACTTGCATTTCCAGTAACACTGCATGGTCCACTTGGTCCTTCCTAAAAAGGCAACCCTACTCATCATGATCCCTATTCATGCCATGGAATATTATAATCTAAAGTAACTTTCTGCAATGCAAATCCAGTTCACTGAGAAAGCTTTACAAGATACAATTTTTGCTTAAAAAGCGAGCCTGACATTCTGTTTCATTGAGTCAATTTATCAATAACCTGAAAAACAAACAATTCCATTTATCAGACAATCTGCAAACTACAAGAAAAACATTAAAAAGACTAAGGACAGATTAATAGAAACTTCTACTCTAGAGTCTGGAAAGCACCAAAATGAAAGCTACCAACAGTCACATATCATATAACAAAACATCCCTCATAGAAACAAAATTGAGCCTACCATATAGTAAAAGAAAAATAATCAAGGCAGGGCTAGGGGAGCAGACCAGTAATAATCTCAAAAATTGATAAAGAAATGCCATAAAATTGCAGGCTCAGAATTTAGGAATTTTAATGAGGCAGATCAAGTTAAAGCTATAGACTGAAGACTGGAATATACTGTTCCTACATCCTCAAAAAGTTGCAAGACTTTAGTTCAGATGTTGAAGACAAGAATTATTACAGACTGAGAAACGAAGGGGAAACATGGTGAGTTGTCACAGAAAGCAACTACTCTTCTAGGCAAGGACACCTAATCAAAGACTCATCTAACATCAGCTGTCTGTTCAGACTGCAGAGAAACATTCCATAGGATGCCACATGCAAGCTATTACCTACAGTTCTGGATCACTTTACAAGTAATGTAAAGCACTCTAATGAAGGTGGGAGAGTTTACTCCCCAGATGCCTCAAAAATCAGTTTTGAAATCATTATTAATATAACCTGGCTGTCACTGACAGCAGGATAAGGGTCTTATAAGGATGCCAGTGCAAAGTTGGAAGGTATTATCAATAAAAGGAAAGGCTAAAACATAAGGGGAAAATGTAAACCCCTGATGACTGCATTAGGCAGAAAAAGAGAACAGGAGAACAAACTGCAAATTCACACAGAGTCAATAAAATATTCTCCTAGAAACCTAGGCGCTCAGCAGTGGGAAACAAGAGGAGAATGACCAGCATGCGAAGTTCTAGCACAAGGTAAAGCCGCCAAGGTAAAGCAGCCACAAAAAGGCAAATATGAACCCAGAATGAAACACACCAGGTAAACATTTCAGCAAAGCACAAGGAAACATGAAACACTATCATACACATTATCAGCAATCCATGGTATGGTGTACAATTCTGGATGCCAGTCAAACTACACAGAAAAGCACTTCCTACTCCCTTGATCATGTCAACAATCTTAGGAAAGAAGGCTAACTAAACAAAAGATGAAAGGGAATAGGCTTGTTGTCTACTTAAGGAGCGAGTACTTAAGAGATGAAGGTTATTTAAGAGGAAGGACAACACTGGGAATACAGCAAGTGCACATGAACAAACTATGAATAGATTTAGACAGGAAATCAAAGAGCTTCTAACAGTCTAAAGAACTGAAGTTCTGGTGTATGCTCTTAAGAAAAACAGATGGAAGAAACCACACTCGTCTAAAACACTATTCCATAGGTTAATCTTGCGACACCATATCTATAACACAAAGACAACAAAGCAGATGCCAAGGAACTAAGGCTCTGCACAGCTCAGCTGAAGAGCAAACACGTATGTTTAGAACCAAGGAAGCAAAAACAGCTGTGCCAAAGCAGAAGTGTGTTTACTTATACTTTCTAGAGGTGCCCTGAGAAAAGAGCAGTACTAGAAACGTGGCCTGAAGAGAGCGATGGATCAATACTACTGCTTTCAGCTACAAAAGCCAGGCCCCACTCTTCCTATCAACCTTCCCAGGGGTGTCTTGCTCCTCTGTTTCACTCGCATTTTCCACAGCCTTTGCTGAGCTGATTTCAAGTCACCAAGCTTTCACCACCTGCATAGGTGACTAAACTCACCAGATAAATGCTTTCTTTTGGTAAACTTGTTTTCCAGTAAAAAAAGCTGAATCAGCTCAATGGTAAAAAACAAAAACAAAACTACACAAACCCAAACCAAACAAGCAAACAAAACAAACAACAACAACAACAACAACAACAAAAAAAACCACAAAAAAAAGAAACCTGAGTGGATGGAGCCATGGAAAAGGATCTCTCCAGTAGCTTCAAGCCATCAGTTGGGCTTAACTGTTTCATTGGCATGTACCTTTTTTTTTCAAATGAAAATGAAAACAAAATGTAAAAAGTTCAATCCTGAAAGATGCGTATTAAAGGCATGAAAAAACATTCACATAAATACTGCAAGTACAGACCATCCACGTCTTATGAGTTCGTATTCTGTATGGTTTCATTTACAATAGAATTACAAAAAACCCAAAAGTTTTGAAACTGCTCCTAATGGCAAACAGAGTTTGTTTGTGGCAAGAAACTGCAGGATTTACCTTCATTAATTGCAAAGTTTCTATTCCATTGCACTTGTTTAATTGTAACACATTCAGACAGTCAGTGTATGTAATGCAGAATTTAAGAAAACGCAAGTGAACACACTGCCACTTCTGAAGTACTACAGTCTTGAAGTTCTTAAAGCATATGGGTTTGCCAAAGGCTTCTGCACAGCTGTGAGAGTCCTCAGTTCAAAAATCTTAATTTGTGCAAATACATTACAGCCACATCAAAGATTAAGTCTGGCAAAATACACATAAAACTTAACTAAGTATTTGAAATAACTCTGCGTAGCTGGTCTGGCAAGTTTCTGCTTTCCATTCAGTCATAGGTCAACACAGTATCTCACAATGGTTTGTGAGGAAATAAAGAAGGGAATGCTTTTATTACACAAACTCTTAGGACACATTAAGAAAACAGTGCAATTTACACTCAACAAGAAAAAAAAAAAAAAAGATGGTTGCTAATGGGAGCAATCACAACAACCTCTTCCATCCTTGACAAAAATCCCAAGAACGTTGAATTCTTCTTTAACCTAAAATTCCAGTGTAGCAACAAATGCAAATCTGACTCTGGTATCTAGCATAACTGAATCACTTTTTTCCAGTGCTTCCATTCAGAATAGGCAGTTAAAAAAAAAAAAAACACAACCAAAACAAAAGCAACACACAGATCAAGTTTGATGTTCAAGAAAGCACAAGACAGAGCAAAAGCACAAACCAAAACAACTGAGTCATCATCTTCACCCTGACGATGGCACAAACTCCAGCCCAAATTGCTTCATGTTTTGTAATGGGAAGAAATGTCAGCTCGGGCTTAACTTGATGTCCCCAGATCAGCCTCTAGACAATGCTTTGGCATTAGGTACTGAAAGAGACATAAAACTCGGATCCTAGTAACATTAACAGAGTCAGCTTTCACCCTCGAGAGTCCTGCATCAAAACAAGCTTAACATACCACTTCACTCCACTGAAACTAAGCAAACCGAGCCACACGATGTGAAAGGCGGGAGATAACAAGACACCTCAGAGACACGCTGTAAAAGCTGTAGAACTTTACAAGTCACTGCATGACGGGCCACAGAAACTTCCTTTAACTGAGAAGCGCAAGTGGGGCCAAGCAGAGCCCGAGGCCGCCGCGCTGGAGCACCCGACCGGCCCCACAACTCCGCAGGAAAGCCGAGAAGGCAGGTGGGCAGGGCAGGACACGGCAGGGCAGAC
>NW_009941058.1:1949-2263 GCF_000696875.1 Nestor notabilis | reverse complement strand
AAGGGGATGAAGGCTGGGGTCATGGGGACACAAGTACACTGTGGTGTGGGATGGGGCAACACAAGGATGCATAGTATGGGGGCATGAGAATGGGGAGACATGGGTGTAGGGTGGCAGGAACACACAGGGACATGGTAGGGACCGCAGGACAGGGGGGAACAGTGATGCAGGGTATGGGGACAACGGGACATGGTGCATGGGGCTGCAGAAATATGTCCCAGCCACTGCCCCCCTGCAGGCAGCCCCCTGGGCAGCATGGTGTTGGTGTTCGGCTGCCGCTCCTCCACGCCGGACCACATCTACCGGCAGGCGGC
>NW_009941058.1:267-1892 GCF_000696875.1 Nestor notabilis | reverse complement strand
ATCTACCGGCAGGAGATGCAGGAGGCACAGGAGCAGGGGGCCCTCAGCCAGGTCCTAACCGCCTTCTCCCGCGAGCCAGGGACCCCTAAGGTGGGATGGGGATGGGGATGGGATGGGGACGGGGATGGGATGGAGACAAGAATGGAGACTGGGACAAGGATGGAGCTGAGGCTAGGGGTACAATGGTGACAAGGGATGTGATGAGAACAAGGATGAGGAGAGAGGCAGAAGGGACAAGGATGGAGTAGGGGGACAGAAGAATGGAGGATGACTACAGGGATGGAGGCAGGGCTGGGCAGGGGACACTGATGAGGATGGGGACAGAAACAAGGGTAGGACAGGGGCAGGATGGGCATGGGGACATGTGGCTAGGTGGCAGTGGCCACCCCACGACGATGTCCCCAGACCTATGTGCAGGACGTGCTGCGGACGCAGCTGGCCACGGAGGTGCACCGGGTGCTGTGCCAGAGTGCCGGGCACATGTATGTGTGTGGGGACGTGACGATGGCCACTGAGGTGCTGCAGACAGTGCAGCACATCCTGGTGCAGCAAGCCGGCATGACGCTGGGGCAGGCAGGGGACTTCATCAGCGAGCTGCGGGTAAGGGCTGGGGACACTCAGTGCACCGGTGCTGGCACCGTGCCCCTGCACACTGCCCTGACACCTGCTCCCCCAGGACAAGAACCACTACCATGAGGATATCTTCGGCCTCAACTTCCGCAAACCGCAGCCAGTCCTTCTCCATGCAGGAACGCAGGCAGCTGGGCCCAGCCCCCTGAGTGTGGTGGGGCAGGGGGACCTCCACAGATGGTCCCCCCGTCCCGCTGCAGGCAGCGTCGCTTCCCAGTAAAGGTTTAGTTTTGATAACCCCGGCCCTGTGCTTTGTCTGTCCCAGTGTGCCGGGTGGCACCGCTGGCACTGAGCATGGCTGGTGGGGTGGACACGGGTAGGTCGTGGTTTGTAGCCCCACTGTGATGGGATTACCCAGCACTGCTTTGCCATGGATGTGGCAGACATGGGACAGTAGGAAACAGTGGTTGGGTTTGTAGGTAGGATGAAGGGGGACAGGCCCATGGCTGTGACCTGTGTGGCTTAAAGTGAGCGGCACCACCCTGCTACTCCCACCACCATCTGCCCATGTGCCCCAGCATCACACCCCAAACACCTTTACCTTGGCCATGGCATCCCACCCTACACTCCATGATATCCCCCAGCACAGCCGCATCTTCCCTGGCATGGTCCCAGCCTCCTGCTAGCTCCAGGCGCAGTCACCACTGGCACAGCCCCTCTGTAAACCTTTATTTCCCATGGCAGGCTGATGTGTCCAGTGCCTGGAGCAGGACACTATGGAGGGCAGCAGCCTGGGCAGGTGGCAGGACTGGGGATGGCACTAGCCCCAGGAAGGGGCAGCCCAGGCCCCCTGTGACCCCCCATAAATATAGCACCTCGGGGACTGGCTGCCCCAGCAGCACCCTTGGCCCATGTGCCATGACAGGGCCACCAGCAAGGCTCTGTGCCCAGGCAGGCCTGGCTGGACCCCCAGTGCCCCCAGGCAGCGGGGTGGACAGCGGAGAGTCCCCTGCTGCCAGCCAGCACTTCCTGGCAGCTCTCCCGGCACCATGCCC
>NW_009941058.1:0-203 GCF_000696875.1 Nestor notabilis | reverse complement strand
TGCTGGCACGCAGGGGTGGTCACCGACCCTCCCTGTCCATGCCGTACCCTCACCCACTGAAGCTGAGGCAAGTTAGGTCGTCGTCTGCTCTTCCTCCTCCCCTTCTTCCTCCTCTTCTTCAGCCCAGCCGCCCAGTGGCATCTCCCGGTGTTGAGCCTGCGAGGCCCTAGCAGCCGAGCCTGGGACACAGTGGGGTCAGAGCG
>NW_009941057.1:0-6966 GCF_000696875.1 Nestor notabilis | reverse complement strand
TTGTCTTGGTTAAACTTCATGAGGCTGGCACATTCACAGTTCTGCATTAACTTCTGTCAAAGCAAACAGGCATATGTGGGCAAACATGTGCCTTTTTTTTCTATTCTTTTGCATTGTAATATGAAAGAAACAGCAAAAATTTGTTAACTTTTCTCCTAAAAAAAATATTACCTATCCACTTCTTTTTCTTGTTCAACCATGTGTTTTATTAACAATCCTGTAATTGCTAATGACTTAGCTCTGCCACGGGATGCCCTTTTCATAAAAGTTTCTTAAAAATATAATTTTCAAAACCCATGTATTCAATAAGCTGTATATAAAAATGAAAGTTTTCAAAACCACCTCTTCAAGAATGTTTGCCACAAATCAGTAGAGCTGAAGGGATATTAAGCTAAAAGATTTTATACAATAATGTAAAAATAGGTGAATAAAAATACTACGTGGAAATAAAAAACCTGAAGATTTTAAAAGAAATGAGATTCTTGAGTTAATTCAGTATGTGCCAATAAAAATACCAAGTTTTACAGCCCAGAAAACTGCTTAGTGTTACAGACTTCATTACATCTAGTATTTTGAATACCTGATTTAAGGGAAATCTGTTACCAAGACACACTGGTTTCTGAATTAGATGGATTCCATCAGGGAAGCAGAGAGCAGGGTAGCAAAACCAGTAATAAAAGTGATACTTTTTTAAATCCTAGGAAAAAAATTGGAAAATTAGATAAAAGACAAAGCAAATTCTGGTTTCAAATACTAATAACACTGACAGTTGATGATACTAACAATACTAACCACAGTTCTCCACACTTCACAAGGCACTGTGCCATGATTTTAGAAAACAAAAAATACTAGAAGACTTCCCCTTCTCAATGTTTTTATTTCATCCTTAAACAGATAATGTGCATATACTACTCCAGGATTTGTTAGCTGGAGCATGACTGATTGAAACTTTCAATTTCTTAAACATGAAAGAGTTAGTCTACTTTTACTAATAACCCTAAGGCCATCAGATAATCATATACATTTGTAGAAAATAATATGAGATGGCACCAGCATTCTTTAAAGAATACATCCTAAAATACTTTGTATCTGTACATAAGAATGGCTTCTTAGGGTTCTTTAAATGTTTTGAGACATTTTAAGATGTCTGAGAATGATCCTGATAACATCAATATGCTAAAACTAACACAGTGTTTCAGAAGAACCTACTTCTTCATTTCCACTGCAACACTCTCAGTATAAGACATGTTATCTTTACTCACTGCAAATGTCAGCAGCAGGAACCTGTTCAAGAGCATAGGGTTTTCCAGAGCAGCTCCAGATTTTATTGATTCCCATATCTGTATTGATTGTGCAGACAAGACAGAAGAAAAAGGACAGAGAAACAAAACAGAAGAAGGGTAAGAACAGCTGCTGAAATCTTTAACTCGTCCAGCTGCCTTTAAAACACTGAATTAACACTCCCTGTAACACACTGATCTTTTCGTAATGGATCTCAGCTAAGCTATTTTCTATGCTAGAAGGATTCTATAGGTAAGACACAAACATGCACTCTGCAACACAAAAAAATATGGCAGCTAGGGAACAAAAGGAGCATTAGTTCATGTATCAAGCATGGAACATCATCATAGCAAAACCAGCCTCATCAGGAATTGTCCCTCATGTATATGAACTATTAACACTAGCACCTATAGAACATACTGTGATATTAATATAGGCTTTTATGGTGCTCTCATCTTTTTCATTCATGGGATCTATAGATACTAGATATGTGAGTAGGTCGAGGAAAGTCGATCGAAAAACGAAGACTTAGAAGAAGGCAGTACATTTCACCGTGGTGAGAGAAGAGGTTACCTAATCTAATCACAGGAATCAAGGACTGGTCAAAGCGAAGTGCCTCAAAATGAAAAACTGTCACCTTAGTTTGACTTTCACATCTCACCAAGCCATGACATTTAATTTGGTTAAAGTGCAAGCAGACTAGTCCCTGCCTTTGACAGCCACCTTTTCCTTGCTTTAGCTCAGTCCTCCTGCTGTTCGGGAGCTTCCCCATCACTTTGTGACACAGATGTATTGCAGTAATCTAAAGTTTAAACTAGGCACTTGCTGGTTTCTGGGTGTCAAGACAAATGTTAAAAACATGCTCTCCAGAATTCAAATGGCACTGTTTAGCTTAAAATGTGGCCTAGTAGAACACTGAATGAAGTCTCCAAGCATAATTAACTACTTTCTACTCTCTTATAAAAGAACAGTAAAAAGCAAACATCAAACTATTCCCTCCAGAATAAGTTAAATCCTGAGGCTACTGTATGGGTGAGTATGGACAGTATCTCCAATATCTGGGAGAGAGACCATAAAGCACTTCACTGCTTATTTACAAGCCCTTTTTACCAGTCGATTTGAGTTTTAATCTTACCTCATTTGCTTCTTTTTCCAGAAGTAACTTCTTATCACAGGATTTGAAAGTCTCAAAAGTATTGGTGTTATACAATGTTCCGAAAGCAGGACAGCAATGCGCTGGTGTTGAAGCATTCCTGAATGAAAGAAAGAACCCTCTGGGAACTGGATACTAACACCTTTAACGTGACCAGCGGTAGCAGCTACTTTATGGTCTAAGGTTGCCTTGACGTTGCCAAATGATGAAGCACAGCAGCAAAAGTAAACAACAGTTATAACAAAACCATTTTTATGACCGTAATGCTTCATTAAGCATGGGTTGGTATAATAACCCATGCAAATACACATCTACATTATGACTTCAAAAATACCTGAGGCATCTATATTTTCCCTACGCAAGGTGGCAGTAAGTCACAGACTGAAGATTGCTAAATTGTTAAAATGTAAACTATCCATGACAAATGGGATTTTTCACTAAGAAAAAATCAAGACTGAACTTTAGATGTCAGTATTTCATTCATATTAAGAGCTGCTCAGTAAAAATTTCATGGTTAAAAAACATAACAAAAGAAGCCTAAACCAGACAAAAGATTGAATATCTTTTATAGTTTGTAACATCATCAGCTGAAGAAGCGGTTTGCAAATACAGTATGTATTTTTCCTCCCTTTTTGAATGTAAATTAGGTTAAAAACCTCTGATATTCCCTCTATTGATAGGTCTGATTGATTTCATTGATGCCTTTAACAACATTCTCCCAAACCAACACGTTTCTGATGACTGCTAAAACTCAAATATAGCAAATGAGATAAATAAGAAATACTCCTGATGTAGTTTCCAAACTTCTGAAAGCTGAAAGAGAACTCTTCATGATTGTCTAAAATGGCTGCCTAAAGTACAGAAACAGAAGTACAGAAAATTACTACAGGAGTAATTAAACACAACATAAGCTGACCTTTCCTAATTTGATGTTCATCATAACATCTGACAGTTCAAATACCATGGTACCATCCATTTTCTCCTGACCTGAAATTCCTGCTCCAATGTCACAGCTTTCTTCCAATCTCTTTGCTGAATAAATTTTCAGTATTGTACCTAAAAGCTTTTACATAACAATTACTGGAATAGTATCCCCTAAGAAATTATGTCAAAATGCACAAAGCCTCTCTAGGCTCCTAGATCTTTGCCAAGCAAGACAAAGAAAGTCACTTCAGTGATTTACAACTTTATCATCCACCAATACAAACCAAAGAAGACACTAACTATGAAGATATCTGTTCCTATCTTAGTTACATTAACTTAGGCATTTTATATAAACATATATGCAAACAGTTAGTGAATTTGAGACTCACCAGGATATTTTGAACCTAGCCCTTCAGACAAATATATTACTTCAGACAGGGGGAGTTAAATGTTTGCAACTCAAAGTAGGCGCTCCACTGTTCATGAAAATGTTTATTTTCATGTAGAATTTGTCCAAGTAATATTATATATCAAGGTGTTACTCTTATGGTAAGGAAAGTGTCTTCACATACAAATTAAGGTAAACCACACTATCTACTTACATATCAAAGGCACTAAACTCCAGTGTCAAGCGAGCTGGCAAACCCAGAGGATCACCTAGACAAAAAGCAGCAACATGCTTCTTTGAAACTGAAATACATAAATTTCCCTCTTTTTGTTGAAGTAAGTTATAAATTACCCACAGACACATCAGAATTCACAGCTCACCCAGCTGTGTTTTCTAACATTTCAGCAAAATATCTAAAACATGTTACTCAAATACTTAGAGGAATGACAGAAGAAAGCCACTAAGCAGGATGTTCAGTTTCTACCTACCATTGTAGTAGTATCCTTTGATAACTTTGGGGGTCTCATCCAGTCGATACTCATTGAGTTTCTTCTGGGTTAGTTCATGCCAGAATCCTGCATCCAAGGCGCTACTGAAGGGAGCAAATTGTAGCTTTGAGATTCCAGGATCCACCTCACTACGGG
Organism: Nestor notabilis; assembly: GCF_000696875.1. Lineage (NCBI taxonomy): Eukaryota > Metazoa > Chordata > Aves > Psittaciformes > Psittacidae > Nestor > Nestor notabilis. Next base: position 2,576 of record NW_009941057.1, on the reverse strand, counting down.
CAGCTGCCATGATTTTAGTTAACGATTGCTGTTAAATGGAGTGCTGTAAGAAGAGATACACCTGGTAAGTATTACTCAATTGACCATATTACTCACAACTACTCAAAGCTTCATTTTAATACATTTTGTTGGGTTAAAGTGTAGAAAGCCTTATTCCTCTGAATGTCTAACTTACATTTTTGAAATCACTGATTCAAACGACCACGCAAAGTCCTCCCAGTTTCTTGCATGTAAAATTATGAAAGGCAGGTACATATTCTGTTTGGCCAAGCTGCCTAGAAGGATTTAATTTCCTGACAGACATTCAACAATTTCTCCTATTGCTTATGATATTAACATTTCATTTTGCTAGGTCTTCAGTCTCAGCCTGTTGCGAGAGTTGAACACTCATAAAGCCTTTACAGATTAACAAGCAAAGCTAGCAAAGGGAAACTAAGCCCAAGAGAAGTATTACAGCCAGCAAAGGGTAACCTAAACAATGCACTACACTTTTACTGTTCTGTAGCTTGGATTGAACAGTTCAGTTTTATTGTCCCGTGAAGCCACTCGTGCAACAAAACCAGAGCTTACATGCTTTCATTTCATGCTTTTTGGAACACGAGGAAGGGAACAAGAGGTGGGTTGAACTCCTTAATAACTGCCAAATTGCCAGATCTTCTCTGAAAGACAGTTATTTATGCTTTTCCTTATGCAATACTTCCTTAAAGCCTTCAGTGTAATCCAGCTATGCCTTCTATGTTCAGTTTATACAGCTCATCTCCTTCTTCTACAGTAAATGCTTTCCTTACTTGCTGGTAAGTTGTGAAATTTGGAGTTTTGGGCATAGGTTGAGGTTTTCCATATTTTTCACAGTGGAAGCCGAATGTTTCGGTTTTGTCTCGATGTCTTGCCTTAATGGGCATGTTGGAAATCCACTATTTTGTTCTCTCCCCCAACTTTTTTCAGTGTGCTTAATTCTTAAGAGCTGCTAGAACTGGTGGTAGTGTGAACTTTGAACTCTTTTTTGTGTGTAAGATGTAGCAGTACTAACATAAATCAGCAAACATTTAACTGTCACTCCAACATAGGTCTTAAGCCTTAAAATCATTTTTTGTTAGCAACTAGATGTCACAGAAAGCTGAGCATAAACCTGGCAAACAACTGTTTATCATATAGATCTTAACACTAAGGGTACACGCTACTTGATGCCGAGGCTTTCACACTGCAACTTCCGCTGGAAAGTTCAGCAGCTGCCTACTCAACATTAATCCATTAACTCCCCCATCCCCTTTTATCAGAAGCTTGGGAAGGTATTATTTAACATTTATTAAAAAAAATAATAACAAAAAGCAACACAAAGTTGTTACTTTCCTTGCCAAGACAAGCTCTGTTCTAACTAAGAGTTGACTCATTTTAAATTTTCTTCAAGTCTTTTTTTCAGCTTTTCAAAGAGGTAAAGTTTTCATTTTGCTTCTCCCCCAGCCTCAGGTAAGTACATGACATACCCAACACTAACATGTACTGTCAAACATTTTACATAGCCAAGCTGACAGCACCTCAATAACATACACTGAAAATACATGCCTAAAAGCACCCACTGGGAATGAATTTTAACACCCTGTTTAATTTCATTAATACTGCACCTAAAGAATTATGATAAAACTGAAGAAATAAAACCAGGGGGCCTCACTATGCTATGCACATGCAGAGAAGCACATAAAATCACCTCTGATGTGCTATACTTCTGAGAAGATTCTCTAATGTACTTTGATGTTAATACTCACATGCTTTCTTAACGCCAGATCAATAAGCCAAGGTAAATTTGTGCAGCAAAATTTAGAATTCCGAAGTAAAAGATGAAATGCATACATGTTGTAGGACTTGCATAAGGAAATCCTCACAGCCTCAAATAGTAATAATGGCCATCAGGAGAATATAATCATAAGGACTAAAAAAACCCTAAAAATAAAGAAAACCCCCAACATTTTACACGTGTAACAAACCTTGAGCTTCAGAAGGACCCAGCTTTGAGTGCCTGAAGGGAACAGACAGGCCAGAACTCCTCGGACACTCAGTTCTGTGGCTGGGAGGACATTTCACACATGTGATCAGCACGGACAACCTGGAGTGGAGCTGCTCTGCCCCTGTCCAAGTTCTAGCACTTGTTCTTGAGCATGCAAGCATTTAAAACTGATATAATAGAGGAACATATTAAGTGAAAACCATGCCAGGACTTTGACTATTTGTCTTCCCCTTGGCAGATATAATTAATCTGTGGTAAAAAGTTAAGATTAGCTGCTTAACATCATTTAAAACTGTCACGAATTTACAGGTTTTAAACCAAATTCACATAATCCCCTAAAATCTACAGCTTTTTAACGGAACTTTCTACTGTCTGGTCCAGAGTTCGCTGTTTTGGAGACCTCCTCTGTACCTCACCGACAAGGTAAATTACCATTTCCTACCACTGCATTCCTGGAGAGCTGCTTCTCGGCTGCTGTCCGCCACCAAGCCCGCTTTCGGGGCAGTCCTCCCCGTTTCCCAGAAACACTGACAGAAAGAGGCCGGCTCCGGGGACAACCCGCCTCAGCGCGGCC
>NW_009941056.1:20298-24441 GCF_000696875.1 Nestor notabilis | reverse complement strand
CTGGTGCCCGCCTCCTGGGTTTGTTCCTGTGACCGCATGTCACCCGTGCAGTTCCCTCCCCGCGCTGCCTCTTTACTGGCTATCCTGTATGAAGTCAGCGAGGAGAGAACTTGAGGAGTACAAGGACTTGGAGGATCGTACTTATGGTGTGGAAAGCTTGAAGGACAAAGCTGGGACCAGTCTGGGTTCATATTAAAAGAAGTCTCTGAGGTCGAGCATCTGTGATTAGTGACATCTCCCTTCTTCAGTCTACAAGTCCTGGCATAACATTGCTCCTACCCTGAGTTTGCCTCTCTCTGCTCCGAGATGATTATTCTAAGGTGACCTCCAGGGGTCCGTTCCAACCTACCTATTTCTGTGAGCTGAGAAAATGGACAGAAAGCAAGCAGATAAAAGAGTGTCCAAGATGCTGATCAAAGCCAGCAGGTGGTTTCCTGTTGATCTTGGTTTATTGTTGATCTTATGATTATTTGTTTCTCTTCACAGCCTGCCAGCGAGGATTCTACCGTCACTCCCTGGAGGCTAAACGCTGCCTGAAGTGCCCCCCCAACAGCTTGTCCAATGAGTCAGGGGCTACATCTTGTTCGTGCAATACGGGCTTCTACCGAGCACCTTCAGAGGGCCAGAACATTGCTTGCACCCGTGAGTCACAGCTAGAAAGAAAGAACATTATCTGGAACAGTATCTATACAGACTGGGGGATGAAATTATTGAGAACAGCCCCACAGAGAAGACCTTAGGGATACTGGTGGGCAAAGAATTGGACATGAGCTGACCAGAAGCCAGTTGTTACCTGGGCTGTATAAAAAAATGAATGGCCAACAGGTCAAGGGAGGTGATTCTCTCCCTCTGCTCTCATGACACCCCACCTGGAGTACTATGTCCAGCTCTGGTGTCCCTAGTACTAAAGAGACATGAACCTGTTAAAGTGAGTCCAGAAGAGGGGCACAAAAATGAGCAGAGGACTGGAATACCTCTCTTAATAAAAAAAGGCTGAGAGAACTGGGCTTGTTCAAGCCAGGAGAAGAGAAGGCTTCAGGGAGATCTTGTTGCAGCCTTTCAGTACTTAAAAGGGGGTTATAAGAAAGACAGAGAAAGACTTTTTACCAGGGCCTGTAGTGATGGGACAAGGGGCAATGGTTTTAAGCTGAAAGAGAGTATATTTAGATGGGACACACAGAGAAATTTGTTACAGTGCAGGCGATAAGACACTGGAGCGGGCTGCCCAGAGAAGCTGTGGATATCCTGTGTTTGTAAGTGTTCTAATGTCAGGCTGGATGGGGTTTTCAGCAAACTGATCTACTGGAAGATGTCCCTGCCCATGGCAGAGGAGTTGGACTAAATGACCTTTAAAGGTCCCTTCCAACCCAAATCATTCTGTGATTCTATGAACAAGGAGATGGGGGGAAACAAAACATTGGGAAATGGAGATGAGACATCAGAGAGGGAGCAACTGGGGGGACAGAGGGCTCCATTCAAAATGCATCAGCAGATGGGAAACTGCCATGGTAGTTTCGGTATTAGCAACTGAATCTAATACTTTCTTTCATGCTTCTTGTAGGCCCCCCCTCAGCTCCCCGCAATGTCAGCTTCTCCCTTATTGGCACACAGCTGAGTCTGTGGTGGCAGCCACCCAGTGACCATGGTGGGCGAAAGGACCTGACTTACACAGTCTTCTGTCAGCGGTGCCATTTCCTGTCGTGTGAGCCGTGTGAGGCTGGGGTGGTATTCTCCCCCAGTGCTTCTGGTCTCACTAAACCTGCTGTGGACGTGGACGGCCTAGAAGCTTACACCAACTACACATTTGCTGTGGAAGCCCATAATGGTGTCTCAGGAATGGGACCTGCTCCACAGAGAACTGCTCCAGCTGTCTGGGTCGCAGTTGGACATGCAGGTTAGCAGAAGCAGAGTTCTTCCTGCTCATCAGGAAAAGGAAGAGGAATCTCTGTGAATGTTTAAGCTTTCTCCACCTTCTCCTTCTGTCTGCCACATGTGTTGGTATGGTATGATAAGGACTCTAAGGTACCTCTGCCTCTGGCATGTAAAGTCCATCAGTCATATTCCTTGCAAGTCAAAGCAGCAGTAATCATTACCCACCAAGAGCTATGAATCCACCAAGGACTTAACAGAGGTGAGGAGGATGAAGCCCTCCCTGTCATACTCTAGCGTAGTCTAGCCTAAGTATTGTAACCTGTGTGACAGGAAGAACAAGGAACTGTGGCATGAAATATTTCCATGACCCAGATACTGCAAAAAGTACAACCAAGCACAACAGTAACCCTGCTATCTTAGAAGAGAAAAGAGCAGAAAAGAGAAGAGAAGAAAAGAAAAGAGCTTTGAAAGGATGGAGAAATGAGGATGTTAAAAACACACAAGTTGACACATTTCTGTAGCTTAGCTTCAAGCTGGCAAGTCTGGCTGTCCTGTGAATAATTTCCAGAGTGCAGTGAAAGGTGATTTTAGAAAAGGGACATCCCAGTGCTCAAACCGCCCTTGGTGCTTTCCTCAGGTTCTGATTTAGTGACAAAATATGACTTTTCATTCTGACACTATGTGGGGGCAGCACAACTCAGAGCTCAAAAAGTAGAGCTACTTTTGGCTACATCACCATTACCTGGTGATGACGAAGGACAAGGAGAGAACCCAGCTTGACTCTTCAGTCTTTGCAGACTGTTGAGAATTATCTTCTTATTCATGACCAGCATCCATTTGCAGTCAGCTGAAAACTTTGAGCATTGAATTTCACTGTACCCTTATGAAATTGAGCTGCATTCGTAACTCACACAGGATAGGTGTGTTACTGCTGCTGTAAGAACATAAAATCGTAATGGTTTTATTTCAAATTGAACACTTTCAGTGCAGGGCTGCATTAAATGTAATTTCTTGGAACACTGATTTTGTTTTGGGGGCCAAAGCTGTGCTTCCAGTGTTGGGATAGAAGCGTACTATTCATGGAAAGCAATTAATTACAACTGAAGGCCTCATTTCCCTTTCCCCACAGAACAGAAAAATGAGGGAGTGGCAGTGCCAATGAAAGTCAGTTCCAGTTGCATGGTATGACCAGAGAAGGAAAGAGAGCTTATGGTGGAGAGAGGGCTTAGTCTGCATTATGTTTGTATTTCTTCCTGATGTTCTCTGTTGTGTCCTCTGCAGCTCCGGTGACAGTATCCCAGTTTATCCTGACACAGAGAGATGACAGTAGCCTTTCTGTGTCTTGGCTTGCCCCACGGCAGCGCAGCCGGACCTCAGTGGAGTATGAGGTCATGTTCTTTGAGAAGGTGAGGCCTGCCTTATTTGTTCTTCCCCCTTTCAGCCAAAGGGGTGGAAGTGTCCTCTTTGTTCAATGGGTATTTGTTACTTTACCCTGTTTGATTTCTGCAGGGAGAGGAGGCACGTTACACAGTGAAGCACCTTCTTGAGCCAAATGTCACTCTGAGAGACTTGCAGCCAGACACAGCCTACCTGCTACGTGTGAGATCCATCACACCCCTTGGGCCTGGGCCCTATTCCCCAGAGCAGGAATTCCGCACCCTTCCGCCAGGTAAAGGACAGGCACTGGTATCTCATTTGGGTGAAACTCAGTTCTCCATCAGATTGTATATTGATACAGTACACGGGTGTCTTTTTGTGTTCTGCTAGCTGTAAGGCACAGACAGCACACTCCTGAGTTCCTTGTCACCAGGGCCAAGCCTGTTGCTTTGTAAAAATGTAGAACAAGGAGACTTCTATCCCATTTCCTTGCTGTCATACAGAATCCACTTGTACTTTGCTGTTAAGAACTGACCAGTCTCAGGTTTATGTGTTGTACTGGAAAATCACTTAACCAGCTCTTCATCTGCCCCTGACAGACATTTTGATTCTGGCTAATGTTTCTGAGTTTGAATATTAGCAAAACGATTACCATATGCCTCCTTTTGTGTGCAAGTAGTGAAAAGAACTCGAAGGACCTCATCACTGTTTTTTTCCCAGCTTTATCATTTCCACTGTATGTATTCCTGACCCTGAATGTAGGTCTGCCCAAAAAGATGGTATGTGCTGCTGAAAAATATTCTTCACCAAAGCATGAAGCGCAGAAGGTCGAGATACTGAGGCTACAAGAAGACCTTTCTCCTACGTCAAAGAACACCTCATACAGGCCTCACA